>NW_011475871.1:0-10275 GCF_000754665.1 Bison bison bison
CGGTGAAGAAGGCTGAGCACCGAAGAATTGATGCTTTTGAACTGTGGTGTTGGAGAAGACTCTTGAGAGTCCCTTGGACTGCAAGGAGATCCAACCAGTCCATTCTGAAGGAGATCAGCCCTGGGATTTCTTTGGAAGGAATGATGCTAAAGCTGAAACTCCAGTACTTTGGCCACGTCATGCAAAGATTTGACTCATTGGAAAAGACCCTGATGCTGGGAGGGATTGGGGGCAGGAGGAGAAGGGGATGACAGAGGATGAGATGGCTGGATGGCATCACTGACTGGATGGATGTGAGTCTGGGTGAACTCTGGGAGTTGGTGATGGACAGGGAGGCCTGGCGTGCTGCGATTCATGGGGTCGCAAAGAGTCAGACACGACTGAGCGACTGATCTGATCTGATCTGATCTGGGATTGATGCCAAAAGATGCAACTATTCTGTGAATGTAGGCCTGCACTGAAAGAACATACTCTTCTTCAAGCTTCTTCAGAGAAGCCATGAATGTTAATGGTACTGCCAAAGAGAATATCAACATTACAGCAACAGAAGAGTAATAAATGTTGGAATTTTTTTTTTTTAATTCTGTTTGAGATGTAGGATTGTAGCCAGGAAAGTACAGTGTTAATGAGAATGATAAATGAAGATTCCACGGGGAAAGTATTCAGAGATGTCAGATGCTTCACCTGTACCAAGAAGAAAAAAAGAGACCCATTATTTCCCCAAACATCATGCTGTGTTATGTGACCACCACAAAGTCAGGGTGCAGAATACTTCTTTCTGAATTTTGGGCAACCAGAATACTGTCTGACATAAAATAAACAACTGGAGAGGACAAGCATAGGTGAGTTTCCATCCACTGTAACGATAGGATCATGGTCTTCCTCTGAGCACTTTGTCTGGAATGCTGATTTGGAAGCATATCTGGGACTGATTAAACAGAAACCTTTTTTCAGGGCAGTCTTTTCTTATATTCTACAGTTTAAACTGACTTATGTGTTCAGACACCTATGGTACTTTTTTTCTGTCCTTTGGAAATGATTCCCTATGTGATTACTTCATGACTTTTTTTGGAATAGGTAATGACCAACAGTCCTTGACTAACCTAAAGGCATAAGAAGTGTTAGTCGCTCAGTTGTATCTGACTTTTTGCAACCCCATGGACTGTAGCCTGCCAGGCTCCTCTGTCGATGGGATTTTCCAGGCCAGAATATTTAAGTGGGTTGCCATTTCCTACCCCAGGGGATCTTCCCAACCCAGAGATGGAACCTAGGTCCTTGCATCTCCTGCATTGGCAGAAGGATTCTTTACCACTTGCGCCACCTGGAAAGCCAAAGGCACAGAGGGAGAGTGTTAAGTCTAAAATTCAGTATCTTTATAATTACATTGAATAAGAACAACTCTGTATTCCAGGACAATCCAGATTTTTGTTCGTACTTCAGCATAATTATTTAATGGCACCCACACTGGACCTGCCTCGAAAAATTCATGATAGTGTCACTCTTAAATAGATGATTCTTCACATGATGCCAGCAGGGGGCAGAGCAGGCTGTGAAATTTTCCCTTTCTTCAAAGCATAATGTGCTTAGTAGGTCGGTCCTGTCAAACTCTTTGTGACCCCCATGGACTATAGCCCGCCAGGCTTCTCTGTCCATGGGGATTCTCCAGGCAAGAATATTGTACAGGATTTCCATGCTCAACTCCAGGGGCTCTTCCCACATCTTTTCCAGGGATCGAACCCAGGTCTCCCACTTTGCAGGCAGATTCTTTGCCATCTGAGCCACCAGGGAAGCCTCAAAGATGAATAAAATGCATAAGGCAGATTTGTTCTGAATTGAGTAAATATAGGTCAGGTCAAGTATTTAAGAGTTTTGAAAAGACTGAAAAGATAAGAACCCTTTATAAGCCTAGTCTAGAGAACTAGATGTTCAGGGGTTGTAAATACATTTGCATCAGAGACAGCTTATTTGCCACAAATCTAGAATAGTCTTAAAATCACAGTTTATGTGAATGACTATAACTATTCATTTCTTGAATGTTCCCCTTTATTATGTACTATCTTTATGTATGTTTACATATCTATACATATGTATGTTTACATACCTATATGTATATTTACATATATTTATGGTAGTTCCACTGGTAAAGAATCCACCTTTATCCAGGAGACTCGGTTCCATTCCTGGGTTGGGAAGATCCCCTGCAGAAGGACATGGCAAGCCACTCCAGTATTCTTGCCTGGAGAATCGCCATGGACAGAGGTGCCACAGTCCATGGGGACAAAGATTCAGACATGACTGAGTGACTAAGCACAGCATATTATTTTACTTACTATGTATTATATAAGGTATCTATAAATAATATTCTTATAATGAATGAGTATTGAAAAATGACTATCCATTTCTTAGACAGCATAATAAAAATTTATGTTGCAGGGTGGTCATCTGGGTGTTTGAGAAGTTCCCATCAGGATTTGTATGATCTCATTAGACTTAACATAAATGAGCATCCATGCTCTTGTTAGCCGTCCTTGAAAATACTCAGCAACAGCAAAATATAAGAGGGCATTTGATGATCTATGCATCAGCCAACTGATTAACATTTTTATATTATTTGATATCTTTGTCTCTTTTTTGTGCCCTGTGTTATTTCAACTGGACTGTTCTCAAGCTGCTTCCTACCATCACATTTTCATCTCTGATTAGACCCCCTAAAACATTTGTCTTAAAAATAAGAGACTTTTCTTTAATTTGTTGATTCCAGACGTACATAGTAATTCAACTTTCTTCTAGACATAGACGATGCTAGCATGGTTGCCTGTTGTTAAGAACCATTAAAAAAAAAAAAAAAAAAGGCCCCCAAATTCCCTACTCTTCAATATTGCCACCCCAGCCTGAGATCTTTTGCATTTAGGAAGAGATGTTAAATGAGTCAACTTACTCTTTGTAAATTCTCACCTGACATTAACTTTTGTTAAAGGTCAAAGTATGGAATTGTGTTGAGACTTTTATTTTTTTTCATTTTCCTGCAAATCTTAAAGACGACATGTTTATATACCAGATTGACAGCAGATTTTTCACAAGGTCAGAGCTAATAAGTAGTAATGTTTTTTCAATCCTTGCTGTCTGATTTCAAAATGATGTTCTAAACTGTTAAACTATCTTACTTTGCTTGTCAATTGGCTGTGCAAACATCTTGTGAGTAATGGCTGAATTGTATTCTCTTGTCTGTGAATTTTTAACTTTAAGAATACGCTCCACTGTGTTCACCAAAATTTATAATCTATTTTATTCTACCTCAGGCAGTTTTGCTTCAGTTATCTTTCCTGTTTACCTGAAATTCTCAGAATACACAAACACATTATTCATCAGTGACTTGACCTCCTTTTCTTTTCTGACTTTTGTCTTCTTGTCTTCTGGACAATTGTCTATACTACTTATCTTTACCACCATTTCATACCAAGGGCTTCATCCTCAGATCTCATAAAAGCCTTGTATATTCATTTATTAGATGCGTTATTAGATAGTCACTTGTTAGATGCGTTACTTTCAGAACCTCCCCAACTAGATTCAGAATAGGGAAAGGAATGCGTCAAGGCTGTGTATTGTCACCCTGCTTATTTAACTTCTATGCCAAGTACATTATGCAAAATGTCAGGCTGGATGAAGCACAAGCTGGAATCAAGATTGCCTGGAGAAATATCAATAAGCTCAGATATGCAGATGTCACCCCCCTTATGGAAGAAAGCAAAGAGGAGCTAAAGAGCCTCTTGGTGAAAGTGAAATAGGAGAGTGAAAGAGCTGGCGTAAAAGTCAGCATTCAAAAAACTAAGACCATGGCATCTGGTACCATCATCTGATGGCAAATATATGGGGAAGCAATGGAAACAGTGAGACACTTTATTTTGGGGGGCTCCAAAGTCACTGAAGATGGTGACTGCAGCCATGAAATTCAAAGATGCTTGCTTCTTGGAAGAAAAGCTATCACAAATCTAGACAGCATATTAAAAAGCAGAGACACTACTTTATCAACAAATGTCCATCTAGTCAAGGCTATGGTTTTTCCAGTAGTCATGTGTGGATGTGAGAGTTGGACAATGAAGAAAGGTGACCGCTGAAGAATTGATGCTTTTGAACTGTGATGTTGGAGAAGACTCCTGAGAGTCCCTTGGACTGCAAGGAGATCAAACCAATCAAACCTGAAGGATATCAGTCCTGAATATTCATTGGAAGGACTGATACCGAAGCTGAAGCTTCAATACTTTGGACACGTGATGTGAAGAACTGACTCATTGGAAAAGACCCTGATGCTGGGAAAGATTGAAGGCAAGAGAAGGGGATGACAGAGGATGAGATGGTTGAATGGCATCACCAACTCAATGGGCATGAATTTGAGCAAGCTCCAGGAGTTGGTGATGGACAGGGAAGCCTGGCATGCTGCAGTCCATGGGATTGCAAAGAATTGTACACAACTGAGCCACTGGACTGAACTGAACAGAGATTCAGAATTAGGATGCAAGAGGAAACAAGGATTACTAAAAATTCATACATCATTTCCAGAATCAAGTATCCGGATAAGCGGTTATTGAAGGAGAGGATTAAATTGGCATATGTTGCTTCTGGTAACGCTATGCTAACGACTACAAAGGCAGAGAAGCCATCAGAGACCAGATACAGAGGGCAGACCTCAGTCACTTCCGTGTGTAGATGCTAAGCATCCTGGGGAGAATGGAATTCTGTTTAGTGGAATCCCATGAGAGGACTGCAAGACAGGAGTGACTATCAAGCCACAAAAGTCCCTTTTTACATTCTCATCAATCTAATATTTATCACAATATTATAGTACAAGCAAAGTGAGAGCAAAACTACCTCCCCCTGAAGTCCATGGGATCGCAAAGAATCATACACAACTGAGCCACTGAAGTGAACTGAACTGAGATTCAGAATTAGGATGCAAGAGGGAACAAGGATTACTCAAAATTCATATGTCACTTCCAGAATCCAGGACAGAAGGTTCGGTCCTTTAGGCAGATCTTTGTAAGATGGCAGAGAAAACAAGGATAAAAAGAAGTCAGGGGAGAAAGAGCAATGGGACAGTAAAGTGCCTAAAGAAAATTTTAAACGGTGGTGTCCTTAGGCAGAAGAACCTAATGGATTTAAGTGAGGTTCTGGACAATTAAAGAGAGAGAAGTCATTTACAAAAAAGGCTAAATAACATAATTTATTTTAATAAAACTTAGCAATGATCTAACTCACAAATTAAGCTGCAACTTGAATTCTTTAAAGGAAAGTAAGAGTAAGGAGCCGAGCCTGTTTTCCAATAACATCAGCTGTTTACAACCACTCCTGTCATGGGGTCCAAGATACTGATGTATTTTCTCAAAGTCTCAACTTAGGCCTTCATTTCTTTATGTCTTCAGTGCTTTGCCCTCCCGTGTGCCCATCTGAGTAAGAGACAGTGAAATAATTTAAATACACCAGTGCAATGAAAATAAATGTCTTTATTAGGCAGAGGCAAGATGCACAAAACGCTTCATAATTTTTCCATATTCAATTTTTGGGCTCTGAGGATGAAAAAACCTTTCCTGGAAAACAGGAAAGGGAGCTTAATGATATCTGTGGGCCAGGGCATTGGCCACACCAGTCACCACCTTCTGAAAGCTAGCCTGCAGCTCCGGGGAGAATTCGCTGCCAAAGCGGCGAGCCAGCACAACCACCAGCACGTTGCCCAGGAGCTGTGTGGAAAAGACAGTAAGCAAGGGCAGGGTTAGTGCAGGTGCCCAGGTTAGATTCAGAGTACTTCAGATTCATCCCAAGCTGTGCCCCTAGGGTATTAGCACAAAGATGACTGAAGTATAGATGCTACTGCTGATGTGAAGCTACCCATAGCAGGCTGAATTTATATTTAGAAATGTTTCTCTCTTTCTATCTTAATCCAGAACTTGTTATCATTTTTATTATTTTGAATCACTTCGAAAAGCAATACAACATTTTATCCCTTGAAAGGAACAGATAAGGGGAAAATATTAGATATTATGTTTAAAGTAGATGAAGAAATCTTTTTTTCAAATTGAACACTCAAAGAGTATAATTAAAAAGAGAAGACATTGCAGACAACAGAGAACAAGAATGAATCAGAAGAAATGATTATTGTGAGCAAAGAGGTTAAAAGAATCTAAACGGTTCTGAGGAGTCCTTAGCACTTTAACCAGAATACATCTTCTCCATTCTAAACTACGTCCTGCCAGTCAGCCCTCTCCCCATGACACAAGCTTGACCATAAAAAGAGAATATTGAGGATTCCACAAACTCACCCTGAAGTTCTCAGGATCCACGTGCAGCTTATCACAGTGCAGCTCACTCAGCGAAGCAAAGGCACCCTTGAGGTCATCAAGTTGCTTCAGGCCCTCACAGAAGGAGTCCAGCACCTTCTTGCCATGGGCCTTCACCTTAGGGTTTCCCAAAATGGCATCGGCAGAGGACAAGTCCCCAAAGGACTCAAAGAACCTCTGAGTCCAGGGGTAGACAACCAGCAGCCTAGGGGGAGAAAACAGCACAAGGTCAGAGGAAGTCAGCAGCTTTCAGAATCTCAGGGATGGCTTTGTCCTCACACGCCCAGGTGCATTTCACTCTCCTTAAACCTGTCTTGTCGGAGAAGGCAATGGCACCCCACTCCGGTACTCTTGCCTGGAAAATCCCATGGACGGAGAAGCCTGGAAGGCTGCAGTCCATGGGGTCGCTGCAGTCCATGGGGACATGACTGAGAGACTTCACTTTCACTTTTCACTTTCATGCATTGGAGAAGGAAATGGCAACCCACTCCAATGTTCTTGCCTGGAGAATCCCAGGGACGGTGAAGCCTGGTGGGCTGCCGTCTATGGGGTCGCACAGAGTCGGACACAACTGAAGCGACTTAGCAGCAGCAGCAGCAAACCTGTCTTGTAAGCAGGATACCTACCTGCCCAGGGCCTCACCACCAACTTCATCCACTTTCACCTTGGCAAATAGGGAGGTGACGGCAGCCTTCTCCTCAGCGCTCAGCATGGTGTCTGTTTGTGTAGTTGCTAGTGAACACGGTTGTGTCAGAAGCAAGTGTAAGCAGCAGCTGGCCCAGCTCTTCCTTTTATGCTTAGCCCTGCCTCCTGACCTCCCTGCTTCTGTGAGCAGATTGGCTCAGGCCAAGGTGTGGTTCCACAGGGTGAGGCTTGAATGATGACAGTCATACCTCTCCTTAGTCTTCCTGGCACTGACTTTAAACCTTCAGCCCTCTTTCTGGGCATCTCTAGGTCTCAGTCATTCCAGCAATACAAACTGCTACTAAAATCATCTTCCTTAGCAAGTTTGCTTGTAGAGATTTTAGAATCACAACGAAGTAACCTCTTGGAAACCACCTCCTCAATTTTCTTATTATACAAATGAAGAATCCGGGCTCCAGAAAGTGGAAAGGATTTGTCCACTATGATTCAGCTTAAGACGATGTGGATGGATCATCTCCTGTGCCTTCAGAATATGCAAAAGAATTACAAGGACAGCATGGATACACCCTCTGCCCCTGTTCTAAATACGCATCTCTTTTGTTTGCTTGTTTGGGATTAAGTCGTTCTGGTATGAAAACAAATATTCATTTGCTTATCTACTCATTCAACTTTTTCTTAATTTAATTTATGACCAAATAAATAATGATAGAAAAATAGAATAAGTATGGATCAAGAATTCCTATGAAATAGCTACTCCATTAACCCATAGATGAAAACATAGAGACCCCTCCATGTAGTAAGAAATACAAAGTAAAAAATCGATCAAACCCCCAAAGTTTCAATAACCCTGAGAGAGGCAATGTGTTCAACGACTAAATCAAGGCATATAAATTGTTTCCTCATAAACTGACCTGGGAAAGTGTCTTCAAGAACAGAGAAGCTTCTCTGTGATTTAAGAGGGATAAAATTGTGGAAAGACATTCCAGTTTGAATCAGATTATCTGGTTTTCTCCTCTAAACCTCTAAGAGTACTGTGTGCATAAAAATTTCTTCTATTTCAGTTCATCTTTAATTCTGTTTTCTCTATATACTTTGTTTATACCTTCTTTTACTAAAATGTATCCTTCTTTATCTACAGCTTTTCAAATATTTCTTCTCTCTTTGCACCTCCTCCAACCCATGTAATAAATCCTCTTAACCTTCTTAGGGAAGAAGAACTTCTGAAGTGTAGAGGTCTGCTTCTTACTACTAGAAGATTTAATGAAAAAGCAAAAGCAGAAAGCATTTCTGAGCTCAGCATTAGATCTCAGAGTTCCCTGAGGTTCCCCTACTTTCTATGATCTCTACTTTCTGCATCTTCCCTTCTTCTTGAATTTCCACTTCTTTTCAGTAAGGAGAGGAGCATATATATTTACTTCCCTTCTCTCATCTTAGAACCTTCTCCTGATTCAGACAACTTGATGTCTAGAATCACCTTTCTCTCACCTTTGCCATCACCGGCAAAACATGTTTTTAAAAAATCTCTCATTCTTTCAGCTCTATGTCTCTGTAACTCCAACTAATATATTTTTAGGGGAACTAGAATGAAAGGACGGCTGCATTTCTAGTTGTTACAAAGAAATTCATAAATGTCCAGTTTTAATTACTCCAGCCTCCAAAATATTTTTTTCCATCATTGCTAGGTAAATGAAGATTCCTTACCCCTTTGATTTGGCCCATTCCCATTCAAGTAATTTGTGAACAAATTCATTCTGATATTTTCAGAAATGTAGAAAAGTGTTGGCTCTTGCTTGGCTGTCTGGAAGTTAGGGTAGGATTATATGCCCACAAGATTATAGGGGAAAAAATATAGAGTTTAAACATTTTCAATTTATATTCACTCTTTTCTGCAACCTTCAAAGAAAGAAGCTCTAACTATTGGTCTATACTTAGAAAAAAATTTCCACATGTTGACTTCTGGGAAAAGAAATCTTTCAAATATTTTAAATGTTAAAAACAAAAAACAAACAAAAAGCTACATTTGATTTGACCTTGAGTTTTGAGTTTCAATTGATTAAACTGAAATCTCCATTAGCTTTATCATTGTTTTATATTTGTACTCTTTAAAAGACCTATTTTATATCTCTGATATCAGAGGTCAGGCATATGTGAGTTAAAGGACTTCTTCTGGAAAACTTTGGACATATCTTTTCAGGAACTCTGTGTTATGGAAAACTCACAGAACTTACTAAATAATAGTATAGTCCATTTCTATATTTTCTTGTAAAGGAGCCAAATTGCCAGGGCTACAATTTTGCTGTCTTGACTGACAGAAATTAGCATGTACTTAAAGACTTCCCCTATCCTTTTCTGTTTTCAGAAATGATTTCCCTAATTCATTTGATTTGAATTAATTATTTTTAAATATTTGATCTATAATATTATATCAGTTTCAGATATACAACATAGTGATTCAGTATTTTTAAGGACTATGCACCATTTAAAGTTGCAATAAATTATTGACTATGTTTTCTGTTCTGTACAATATATCCTTGTTGCTAATCTATTTTGTACACGGTAATTTGTATCTTTTAATCCCCTACCCCTATCCTGACCCTCCCCTCTTCTCTCTCCCCATGGGTAACAAGTAGTTTGTTCTCTATATCTCTGAGTTTGTTTCTGCTTTGTTATATTAATTTGTTTGTTTTGCTTTTTATGTTCCATATATAAGTCACAATAAACAAGATTTTGTCTTTCTTTGTCTGACATTTCACCAAGCATAATATCCTACAGGTTCATCCAAGTTGTTGCAACTGGAAAAATGTCATTCTTTTTTATACCTGAGTAGTATTACAGTATATATATGTGTGTGTGTATACACACACACACACATATATATATATTTACAAATAATTCTACTGTGTCTTCTTTTTTATGTCTTTCTTTGCCATGAATGGTCTATGAGCCCCTCTTTTGTACTGACTGCTGCAGCCACCATCATGCAAGTCTCAGGGCAAGAGTTGTTGTCTTTCACCATTGATGCTGCTGCTTCTGCCTAAGTCGCTTCAGTCTACTTGGTATGATTAAAGAGTGAAACAGGTTTTTCTTTCTATTACCATAACTCTGCAGGGATAAGGCTGCAAGTTGTTATAAGACAATCAAAAGTTCAGGCAAAAAAAAGGAAGCGTGAATAGTTATATAAGTAGGGTTATGTTCAGAGCCTAAAGTGCAAATCCAGGTCACCACTAAAAAGGTTTTGGAATGCTTCTTAGGCCCACTACCATCTTCACCATCATGAGCTTTCTTGTACTCTGTGAAGGGA
>NW_011475871.1:12488-14686 GCF_000754665.1 Bison bison bison
GTGTTTCCAGGAGTTTGCTTAAATTCATGTCCATTGAGTCGGTGATGCCATCCAACCATCTCATCCTCTCTAGCCCCCTTCTCCTCCTGTCCTCAGTCTTTTCAGAATCAGGGTCTTTTCCAGTGAGGTGGCTCTTCGCATCAGGTGGCCATAGTATTACAGGTTCAATATCCGTCCTTCCAGTGAATATTCAGGGTTGATTTCTTTTAGGATTGACTGGTTTGAACTTCTTGCTGTCCAAGGGTCTCTCAAGAGTCTTCTCCAACACCACAGTTTGAAAGCATCAATTCTTCGGTGCTCAGTCTTCCTTATGGGCACCGAAGAATAAATAGTTAAAAATTTTTAAAAGTACTACATATAATCAGAAAGCAAATATCTAATCAGTGATTTACTTTCCTGTGTGCTTCCTCATTGTATATTGTAGAACTAGCACCAAAGAAACACTACGCAATAGCATATTTTTCAGATTGTCCTCTACTCCCAGGAGTTTTGGGACAAGAAATAATTGTTCATTCATTGATTACTACACTTAGTAAACATACACTTACTGTCTATGGAGGATCTGCTATGTAAGACATGGTAATTATGTAGGATAGTACAAAAGGCAGAAACACTTATACAGGACACAGGGTGTGCTAGACAGGAAGAAATGTGAAAAGTTTGGAGTGGGAGAGTTTGGAAGAATTTCCTTAGGCAATACTGGAAATTTCACTGATGCCAAGGTCAAAAGATTCAAGCAAGTGTTATGTGAGCACTGAGCTTTACCTGAAATCGGAGGTTGGGGTTAATTTTGGACGTGTTTTGGGGCAAATGGGAGAGGGAGATTATACATTAGAATAGGAACACCTGGTTTAACATAGCATTGTTGCCTAAAATGTGCAGGCAAGGGAAGTAGGAAAAAAGGAAACATTAATAACAGTTTCTCGAGCAATCATTTTGTCTCTGAGCACATTATTTCTTGATACTTAGTGGATATGGATCACAGTGTTATCCTGAAGTTTCTGTCTAAATTTGAAGTTTCCCATGAGCCCCTGTAATGCTAGTATCCTCACTATATCTTAAACCTTCTTATAGTTCTTATGCTTTGAGACAGGAATGTCATCCGTTATTGACTGTGTGGTCCCCTTACTTTTCTCATTTCCCTGTTCTCTCTGTATAAGACACAAAGCCTTTCTATCTGTAGACCTCAGGGACTTTCCCATATCCTTAGCGGAAACAACAACAACAACAAAAATATGAGTAAAATGAATCAGGAAATTGAGCTGAAAGTTCTTTATTAGGAAGAAGTCATATCATTGAGGGTGGACATTATTTCTCCAAGTTCAGAAGATAAAATCTGGGGAAATACTGGGACTTCCGTGACAGTCTAGTGTTTAAGGCTTGGTCTAATGCAGGGGGTGAGAGTTCTATTTCTATTCAGGGAGCTAAGATCTGACATGCCTTGTGGCCTAAAAAACAACATAAAAACAACAGAAACAATATTGTAACTCAAAAATGACTTTAAATTTTTTGAATTGTTAAACAATAGAAGAATGTAGGGAAATAGGATCTTCCAGTTGAGAGAGTTAACTCTTAGGTAGATTGATAAGGAGTCCAGGGCCATCAAGGGGTCTAGAGCTCTCGAGGAGGAGAAAAGGACAAACTATTTTTTTCTACATTACATTGTCTTAGTCACATAAGAAATTTTTTCTTAAACTTTGAGTTGTTTTGACAACAGTCTGAAGATTAACTTTCTTTAAGCCCAGAGCTAATGATTAAATGATGTTTACTCCTTGGAAGGAAAGCTATGACCAACCTAGATAGCATATTGAAAAGCAGAGACATTACTTTGCCAACAAAGGTCCGTCTAGTCAAGGCTATGTTTTTTCCAGTGGTCATGTATGGATGTGAGAGTTGGACTGTGAAGAAAGCTGAGTGCCGAAGAATTGATGCTTTTGAACTGTGGTATTGGAGAAGACTCTTGCGAGTCCCTTGGACTGCAGGGAGATCCAACCAGTCCATTCTAAAGGAGATCAGCCCTGGGGTGTTGTTTGGAAGGAATGATGCTAAAACTGAAACTCCAGTACTTTGGCCACCTCATGTGAAGAGTTGACTCACTGGAAAAGACCCTGATGCTGGGAGGGACTGGGGGCAGGAGGAAAAGGGGACAACAGAGGATGAGATGGCTGGATGGCATCACCAACTCGATGGACGTGAGT
>NW_011475872.1:0-4148 GCF_000754665.1 Bison bison bison
GGTGGCTCTGACTGAGTCCACTTACTGGTCTTCCTTGAGGGCTGCTCTTGGGCGTTAAAGGGGCGCTCCTCCTTGGTGGTCAGTCCCCTGTCAAACGAGAAAGAGAAATTCCGGCTCAGGCTGCCGCCAGTACAGCCTGAGGTTCTGGGCCTGACAAGGTGGGGGGATTAGGGCCTTTTGAGGTCCTCTCTGTTCTGGGATGGGGAGCCCCTGTGCACACTCAGGACACCCACCTCACCTTGGCACTCCTGTGACCTCAGAACACAGACCTCAGACCTCCACTTTTGCCTCCTGGTTCCTGGAGCCCCCGTGAGACAAATGGAGGGGGCACCCCGGGGGTAGACTGTGGCACAGACCTCGGCCTTCAGTGCTGGTATGAGGGGTTGACTCTGTGAGGTCCCCCCAGATCTGGGGTAGGTAGTCCCATCGGGACTTTACTTTGGGGTCATCTGAGTAGGACCTACCATCGGCAGCACCAGCTGCAAGAGACCAAAGCCAGAAGAGGGGCAAGGCCGGGTACAGGGGGTGAAGGGATAGAACCACCAAATCAGGCTAGGCCAATCAGCCTGCTATGGACCCCATCTTATGGAAGGGACAGTCATTAGGGGCCCATCTGACCCCTGCGGTCTCTCTCAGTGGTAGCTGAACCAGGACTCACCAGGGCCTGGCCTTTCAGCAGAAGCCAACCACAGGCCTGCCGGTTGGTATGGAGGGGAGTGGAACCAGGGGCAGGTGTGTCAACCCATCCAAGGCCTGGCCCCCTGAAGCAAGCACCTGGCAGCAGATGGGAGCCTTTACAGGCAACCTGAAACATACTTTTCTGTACTTTCAGATAAGAGACAAGCTATGGATCCCATCTCCATCCCCTTTCCCCTCCCCCACACTGGGCCAGAGCTGCCTCTCCACATGACCTCTGTGACATCATGAAACAAGTAAGGAAGGGACTACTTAATTGGCTGCCTGGCCCACGACCCAGATTCTAGAATCTCCAGACAATATTGGAAACTGAGACCCTGGTCTGAGGCCCTTCTGCCCTGAGCATTCACTGCTTGGGTAGAGAATGCTCCTGAGGTAGACTGGCTTCCCACGAGGCGCTTGCAGCCCCACTGGCCCCATCAACTGATGGGGAGCCCACAGCAGGGGACCGCCATGATTCCTCCCTGGATCCAAACGTGGATTCTCAGGGGTGGCTTTGGAGAAGAAGGGTGACCAACCCGAGAGCCCAAGACAACCTGCCACCACAGGGCCCAAACCCAGAAACGGCCAACGAGGATGAGAACAATGCCGTCCTCAGGCTGTCCTTCCCTAGAAGCTCTGGGTGATGGTGGAGGATGCGGCCGTCACCTCTGCACTGGAATGATGAGGGAGACATGGTGGTCATCAAAGCAGATCTCTTCCAGACAGAGGTCCTGCAGTGCAGGGGCGCAGACAGGATCTTCAGGACAGACAGCATCAAGACTTTCATCTGCGAACTGAACCTGGATGGGTTCAGGAAAATCTGACCTTCGGGTCACTCTGTGGGGAAGAAGAGGATGATGGTAATGTAGAAAGCCCTTCTGGGGAGACTAGACTAGACAAGCTGAGTGCTGGACTGGTTTCATTTCCCAGGAGAACTTTTTTCTCGTGAGAGGGTGGTTAAGGAAAGAGGAGAAAGCAGGACCTGTCATGTTCCACCAACCCCCTTACAAAGGGTCCATAGGGGTGACTCCAGACCCTGAGGGGCCACTTGAAATCAGGGAGAGCCAGTAACACTTCAAGGAAGGCTGACCCTGAGGGACGTCTAGGGAGCACACTCACTAAGGCCTCATAAGCTGCCAGGAATGAAGAGACTTTATCTCCATATTTAGGCAAGGTCAAGACGTGGTGGGGAGGAGGGCAGTGAGGAATTGCTATTCTCCCACACAGTGGCTAAAGTGATTCATTTCCTTTCAGATCTATCGGAACTCCAAGTTTCAGAGAGACACCTCTCCTCCTGCAGGACATGTGGAGGAAAGGTGACCCCAGAATAAGTGCTTAGCCCTCCACCAGCGCAACAGCGACCCCAAAGAGAAAGAAGCAAGCTGTGGTGACCAGACTCCTAAATTCCATCACAATGAGTCCACCCAAGAGGCTGACAAGAAGGCCCAGAAAGGAATCCAAACAGCTCACAGAACGCCTGGCTGGTGCTCATTTGTGTTCTGTGGCCTTTGGTCTATGAGCAGTGTAGCTGAGGGGGCCAGGGCAAACCATCTCCCTAGCGAGCAGGGTGGGCCCAGTGGAGAGGGCATGTCCAGCAATGCCACGTCTGTACCCCAGCTACTGCAGGAAGGGATGGCGCAGGGGAACTGCCCTAGAGCCCCACAGAGTACCCAGGTTATGGTTTGGTGATGACTATGTACATCTATTATTCCATTGTGATGGTTGTCGTTTCAGTTGTGGCCCCAAATGAGGCCCCTGAGGTGGATGAGCAGGAGGATTCCTCAGTTTACAAGTGTGCCCTCTGTAAGCAGTTTAAGGACAATCCCAATCCCTGAGCCGCCAGGTCCCTAGTGACACTCAAAAGCACTCTCTTGTAATAAAAATATGTATTTCTAGCTCTAATAAAGTACAGCAAAACTCCATGGGAATAAATAAAGTATTGAATGAGAACTGCAAGTCTGTGTTCTTTCTGTCTGTCCATGCTACTCACACATGGCACTGGGTGAGCCCGATGAGGCTGGAAGCCCACGCCCCAGGCAGGCCTCAGTCCAGTCCCCATGGTACCTTTTCATCTGAAGCAGTAGCATTTCACACATTCGGCCAAGAGTGTGGCTCCGGAGCCATGCGCTGAGGCCAGCCCAAGATGGGCTGGTCCCTGCTCCTTGCCTGCCACACAGCAGAAGACCCGGTCTGGCTCCTGACCATGGGGGTGTCACCTTCCATGAGTCATGCACCCTGAAGCAGAATGGGCTCCTCCTGGGTCCGCTGATGATGCCACAAGTTTCTGATCAGCAGCTGAGCCTCTCCAGACCCTGATCCAGGGGCAACCGCAAGAGGCCTGCTGGAAAGCAGGGTCACCCCACTCACCAAGGGCCTTGCAAAAACATGACTTCAAATCCAAACACAAGTACAAGTTTCCACAAGGTGAACACCAGCCCTTGTTGCTCTGCCCCCACAGCTGTATTTAGGAGCCTAACTTTGGATATGGAGCAGCCAGGCACTGTGTCCAACACACATGCTTTGTGAGCCAAGGGACACTTTACAGTAGGGCAAGGGTCACCTGCAAGGACAAACCACGGCTGGTTTCTGGGCCTGCGGGCCTCTCCATGTGCTGGAGGCCTAGCCAGCTGCTGACACGCAGCCTCACCCCCGGCATTCCCCCATCGGTCCCCTGGACACTGTTCCAATATCGGGGAATTTGGACCAGAACAGAGAGGGGAAAGCACTAACCGGTTTCTTAACAACACATTTCTCTCAAGCACAAAGACCCAGCAGGGCCAAAACGAGTGGTGACATCTTTTTGTAAAGGTACAGTCCTGGAGACTCTTGCTGAGCCCAGAGTCCTGGCCCCCAGCCCTGCACCAAGTGGGCAGCTCACTGCAGGGTGGGGCGGATTCAGACCGAACCAGACCAGCCATGTCCAGGGCATGGTGGCGACCAGATGGTGTCACCATGAGCTGGTCTCTCGGTCACCTTCCTCTCGAGAGCCCAGTCTGGAGAGGCCTCCTGACCAAAGTGGGTCAGGTGCTTGGGATGTCCACCTGGAAGATGTCCTTCCTGGCCCTCCCCAGGACGGGCTGTAGCAGCCAGCGAGGGTCGGCGAGCGCAGTCAGGCACTTCCATTGCAGGTCGGGCAGCATGGCTTGATTCTCCAGCTCCTCCACCTCATCACAACCTAGGTTTTCTGGGCACAGCAAAGTGACCCCCATCCACGAGACCTGTGTGCAAAGACAGGACACAGAAGGAGAACAAGGCGATTCAAAGTCATGCCTGCTAGAGACTAAGACTGCATCACAGAAGAGACCCAGAGTGAACTGGGTCCTCTGGCTGAGCATTTCAGGCGGGTTCACCTCAGCAAAGGGAACTCGGGGTAAGGCCAAGCAAGGGAGGGAGTGAAATGAAAGGGAGAGGCCTGGTGCTCCATGAACCCACCAGGCCATGGGCACCTCTCAGTCTGCCCACTGCAGGCT
>NW_011475872.1:4918-9600 GCF_000754665.1 Bison bison bison
TGGTCCTTTCTCAGCACAGACAGGCACAGTCCTGGGCTTGGCTTCCCCCGGCCCAAACACTGCCCCCACCCCACCCCTCAACTCCCTGGCCCCATCCCTGCCCATGCTCTGCAGAATCCCCATCTTAGCCCAGGCCTGCTGAGCACAGATCCGTGCAAACCAATCTGGCCTTGGCCCTGGACGGCCCTGCCAGGTGTCTTCCCCATGCCTTTGGGAACCACGTTCCTTGCAGCCCTTCCCACACCACTGCCTCCACTGTCAGCAGATGCCCCAGCCCCCACCTAGAGCCTAGAGAAAGAACGAAGGAGAGCAGGAACTACTGGGACGGGTGCACTCTGTGTCACTGCTAAGGCCTGGAATGGCACCATGCAGGGATTACAGAATTCAAACCTCAAATAACCCACTATGTTACTCTCACATCTTTCCATGGCCGAGGAGGTGCCAGGGATAGAGAGATAGCCCATTACTGCAGGGGACTTGATCACATGCACCTCCTTCCTCACTTCTTTCCTTGTACCTGGAAGGGCGTCCCTGTTTACTGGAGTGGGGTGATGGCAGGGGAGCAGAGACGCTGGCCTGAACCTCAGTAGATTCTCAGCACCTCTAGCAGGGAGCTTCCGTTTCCACGAGACTATGAGGATGGGGACGTAGTCTCAGAGGCACCCAGCATAGGGCATCCTGGGCCTTCTCTTCCCCAAGCACAGCAGAGCCACAGTTCTCACAGGCCCACGAGGTCCCACATGATCTGCCTCCTACCCTGGCAGCCTGCTCTCCTTGCCCCTGGATTCACCCACAATAGCTATGAAGGCCATCCTTCCATCCTTGGAACATTCCAGTGTGTTCCTACCTCAGAGTGTTTGTAGGGTGTGAGGAGTCACATTGTGTCCCCTCAAGTTCAGGTGCTGGAGCCTCAATCCCAAGTACCTCCGTGTGACCTTACAGACAAAGGAAAGGTCTTCACAGAGCTGATGGAAGAGTCCAGTGAGTTCATTAGGATGGACCCTCCTCTAACAGAATGGCTGTCCCCATACAAATGACACATTTAGAGACAGACAGGCACACAAGACAACTCCAGGTGAAGAGGAAGCCCAAGCCCAGGCACACCCACCATGGCCAGCAATGCCCCGGAAGTGAGAGGGGAGAGATGGGACAGACTCTCTCCACAGCCCTCACAAAAGCCAATGTCAGTTGACACCTCCACATTGGCTGCTGGCCTCCTGAACCAACATGGTTTGTAGTTTGAGCCACCCAGCCTGTGTGACCCTGACATGAAAACTTTTCTCCAAAGAAGACCCTTTCTCTAAAGATGACACAGAATGCCAACAGGCACATGAAAAGATGCTCAACATTCTTAATTATTAGACAAATGCAAATCAAAACTCCAATGAAGTATCACCTTATACTGGTCAGAATGGTCATCATCAAAAATCCTATGAAGAATAAATGTTGGAGAGGGAGCAGAGAAAAGGGAACCCTCGTACACTGTTGGTGGAAATGTAAGTTGGTACACTCAATATGAAGAACAGTATGGAGGTTCCTTAAACAACTACAAAAAGAACTACCATATGATCCAGCAATCCCATTCCTGAATATATACCTAGATAGACAGGAACTCTAATGTGAAAAGATACATGCACACCAACATTCATTGTAGCATTATTTACAACAGACAAGATATGGAAGCAACCTAAATGTCCATTGACAGATGACTGTATAAAGAAGATGTGGTATACACCCACACACAGACACAGACACACACACACACACACACACACACACACACAACACAGGAATACTACTCAGCCATGAAAAATAATGAAGTAATACCGTTTGTGGCAACATGAATGGACCTGCTGCTGCTGCTAAGTCGCTTCAGTCGTGTCCGACTCTGTGCAACCCCAGAGACGGCAGCCCACCAGGCTCCCCCATCCCCAGGATTCTCCAGGCAAGAACACTGGAGTGGGTTGCCATTTCCTTCTCCAATGCATGAAAGTGAAAAGTGAAACTGAAATCGCTCAGTCATGTCTGACTTCATGACCCCATGGACTGCAGCCTACCGGGCTCCTGTGCCCATGGGATTTTCCAGGCAAGAGTACTGGAGTGGGTTGCCATTGCCTTCTCTGAGGATGGACCTAGAGAGTATCATATTAAGTGAAATAAGTCAGAAAGAGAAAGACAAATATTCTATGGTAAGACTTATAGGTGCAATCTAAAAAGGTGATGCAAATGAAATTATTTACAAATCAGAAAGACTGAAAACAAAATTATGGTTACCAAAGGGGAAAAGCAGGGAAAGGGATAAATTAGGAGTTTGGGATTAACAGATGCACACTACTATGTATAAAATAGTACTACTGTAGCACTGGAGAAGACTCTTGAGAGCCCCTTGGACAGCAAGGAGATCAAGCCAGTCAACCCTAAAGGAAATCAACCCTGAATATCCATTGGAAGGACTGATGCTAAAGCTGAGGCTCCAATACTTTGGCCACCTGATGGGAAGAGCCAACTCACCTGGGCTTTGTCCTCTCCCCACCTGAGCCACTGCTCCTCACACCAGGTCCCCAGTCTCTCATAGACCTTGATGTCAGGAAGTCAGGACAGGCCTAGTGTGCTTTCTCACCCCAGGGGCTCCCAGCGCGGACAACAGGGGCGGGGATCTGTGGGCTTCTGTCAGTCCTCCCTTGGGGTCCCCTCAGTCCTCCCTCAGGACCTCACCTTGTCTCCAGGCAGGACTTCGGATTCTCTCCTGTCCCCTACTAAGGCCCCAGCCCTTATACCAGGACCTCAGTCTCTCTGAGACCCGGAATATCAAGATTTTCACTCCCTCCAACAGTACCCCAGTCTCTCTGAGACCCGAATGTCAGGAAATACAGCATGTGCTCATCCGCCCTATGCCCTCCCAGAGGCCACTCTGCTCTTGGGCCCAAGGTCCGCTCAATCCTTCCTCAGAGTCCTTACCTTGACTCTCGAAAGAACTAAGATCTTTCCCTCTGCCCATCTGAGGCCCTGCCCCTTCTAACAGTTGCCTAATGTCTCTGATACACAGATGCGAAGTCAGAACAGGCTGCCAAGTGCTCATCTTACCACCAGGGCGGCCCAGGGCTGACAGCAGGGTCGGGGATCTGTGGGGTTCCTTATATCCTCCCTCAAGGACCTCATCTTGAGCCCTGGCAGATCCGGGGATGCCCTTTGTGTTGAACAGAGGCGGGACCCTCACATCAAGGCTCAGGGAGCACAGACGGTGTATGAGCACATGCTGCATTTCCTGACATCTGGGTCTCAGAGAAACTGGGGACCTGGGAAAAGGGATGTAGCCTCAGGTGAGCAGAGGGAAGAAGTCCAGCTCCTCCAGGGTTTCAAGATGAAGACCCTCAGGGACGACTGAGAGGATCCTGGACCCCAGTCAGAGGAGACCTCAAAGAAACCTGTAGCTGCTATTGGCCCTTGGAGACCCTGGGGTAGGATGAGCCCAACATGCAGGGTCGCACTTCCTGACATCTGGGTCTCAGACTGGGGACCTCGCATATGGGGCAGGGCCTCAGGGGGGCCGATTCCCAGGTCCTGCGGGGTGTCAAATTGAGGACCCTGAGGAGGGACTAGAGGACCCTGGTCCCCAATCAGAGGAGACCTCAGAGAAGCCCATCTCTGTTGTCAGTCCAGGGCAACCGTTGGGTCAGGATGAGCGCAACAGGCATGCGCTGACCTCCTGACATCCGGGTCCTCAAGAGACTGGGGTCTTGGAATAAGGGGTGGGGCTTCAGTTGCGGAGAGGTGAGAATCCAGGTCCTGTGCGGAGGCAAGGTGAGGTACCTGCAGGAGGACTGGGGGGACCCTGAGTGAGGACCGACAGAACCCCACAAATCCCTGCCCCTGTAGTTGGCCCTGGGAGACTGCGGGGAGAGCACACTTGGCCTGTCTGACTTCCTAACAATAGGGTCTCAGAGAGACTGGAGGCCTTGTGAAAGTGGCGAGGTCTCAAAATGGCAGATGGGACAGCCCTGGGTGCTGCCTGGAGTCCAGGCTCCATGTGAGGATGGACTGAGGCTGTTAGACCCCAACGGGGAGGGATCTTGACCATTGCAAGAGGGTTTTGGAGGGCCCAGAGTGGGGTGAGCAGTTTCTTGACCTCTGTCTGGCTTAGGGACCTCAGGATGTGAGGTTTTCGGGTGGAGGGTGGAGGCTTCAGGTTGGCAGAGGCTGGACTGCCCGGACTGAGCAGATGCCTGCCCCGTGGTCAGTTCTTGGAGGCCAGGCGGGACATGAGGAGCAGCTGAGGACCAAGCATCTCCCCAGCCTAGAACCCCCGGGAGGCCCTGAGCAGGTGTGGCCAAATGTGGGGCCCCTCAGCACTTTCTGTACAGACTCGGGTCTTGTTCTGAGTTACCCTACAGGCCCCCAAAGGGGAAGGTCCAGGCCGTGCCAAGGGAAAGGGGAGAACCACAAGGGAGCCCTGAGGGGACCTCCCATGCCACAACTGGGGAGACCTCACAGAATCCACTCCTCCAAGCACAAAAGGCCCAGGGCTGTGCCACACTCTACCCACAAGGTGTCCCGATCATTTCTCTCACAGGAGCTCCAGGAACCAGGAGGCTGAGGCGGAAGTCTGAGGCCTGTGTCCTGAGGTCAGAGAGCAGAGGAGGTCCAGGCAGTACCAGGAGTCAAGGTGAGGAGGGTTTCCTGAG
>NW_011475872.1:10069-13420 GCF_000754665.1 Bison bison bison
CCCGTGGTCCCCATCTGTCCCCCTGTCTCACGCCTGTCTGGGGTTTGATCACAGGCATCGTGCTCTTGGTGGAGATGAGTGAGCTGAGCAAACTCGAAGAAGACCTTCAAGACCCAGGCGAGGCCCAGGGCCCGGTGGAGGTGCAGCTCTTGGGGGCTGAGGTGGGGAAGGCTGCATCCCCCTCGGCCTCCTCTTCCACAGTGTCCTCCTCAGCCCCTGGGGAGGCCTTGCCCCTGCAAGCTCTGAAGGAGATGATAACTAACCTGATGAACTTCCTGCTCCTCAAGTATCGAGCCAAGGAGCTGACCTCCCAGGCAGAAATGCTGAAGAAGGTCCTCAAGGACAACCAGGAGCACTTCCCGGTGGTCTTCAGACTAGCCTTGGAGTGCCTGCAGCTGGTCTTTGGTGTGGAGGTGAGGGGGGTATACCCCAGGAAGGACACCTATGGTATGATCCCTGCCCTGGGCCTCACCTGTGATGCAATGCAGAGCAATGGGCGGGGCCTGCCCAAGACTGGTCTCCTGGTGCTGGTCCTCAGCCTGATCATGAGGAATGGAGACCCCGCCCCTGAGGAAGTGGTCTGGGGAGCACTCAGCAGGATGGGGGTGTGTGTTGGGAGGGAGCACTCCATCTTTGGGGAGCCCAGGGAGCTGCTGACCCAAGTGTGGGTGCGGGAGGGGTACCTGGAGTACCGGCAGGTGCCTGACAGTGACCCTGCTCACTACGAGTTCCTGTGGGGTCCCCGGGCCTATGTGGAGACCAGCAAACAGCAAGTCATGGCATTTGTGCTCAGGGTCAGACAAAGGGCTTGGAGGGCCTTCCCACTCCAGTCTACAGAGGCTGTAAAGGAGAAGGACAAGGAGGCCTGAGCCAGAGCAGCAGCCAGGGTAATCCTTCCCTTTGCGATTGAAGAGGGAGCATTCAGCCTTCTCAGAACTGAGGGCCTGGGCCAGTTGGGGGAGCCATTGTGTAGCGTCTTTGGGTTCCTGTTCTTTATGATGACAGGCAGATTCATCTCTGTTTCCTTTAGAAAATTGTCAAACTTGAATTGTTGTAATGGAAGGCTAAATAAAGTTCAGTGTCTCAGCTTTGTGAATGAAGTTGATCACAATGTGTTTGTGCTTACCCAGTTCAAGAACAAGAGTTTTGCTATTTTGTAAAAGCAGTTGGGAACTCTTCCATCTTGTTTTGTGGTCCTGAACAGGATACAGTGGAATTGGAATTAGGACTGTTTTGGAAATGTGAACTTACTGAGCAGTCGTATTGATGGGGGAAGAATTAGATGATAAAAGTAATCATAGCGAATTCATGCTTCTGTCCTTCTTGTGTATCATTCTCAAAAACTAAATTATCTCTGTTTATTTGGATTTGCCTGGGTTATTTAAGGAAGTAGCAGACAGTTCATCTGAGCCCCCTGCTCACTGGCTCATTTATTCCGAAGACCTTTATGGAGCTTCTGCTCCATGAAAGGCCATGTTAGCAGTGGGGACACTAGGAGAAGCAGGACACCCCCACCTCGAGCAATGGTCTCAGAGCCGCAGTCACACAAGGAAGGTGGAGAGATGTCCCCTAGTCCCACGGAACAAGGCAACACTGGAAGGGGTGGTGGGGCTCCAGGAGGAGCACTCAAGTGTCAGTGCCTGAGCCAGGGTGGTTTGGGGCTTTGAGAAACTGGGTTCCTTCTGTGGGAGGTGATTGTGATGAGGCTGGTTGGTGGCAGCCCTCAGACTTACAGGCAGTGTGCCATGAGGTTGATGGGAAAGTCTGAAATGGATCATTGCTGTGAGGTGTCCTTTTGCATCTTGGATAAAGCCCAGAGAAATCTCTTTCTGAGGCAGGAAGGAAGGGGTCCTTCCTGGCTCCTGAAGCGTTGCTGTTGACCACAGGGGCAAAGGAGGTGTTTTCTACCACCCCCCATCTGCTACAAATCCTGAAGAAATGCGAATCTTGCTCTTTGAAGTATTTCCCTGTATTCCCTTGGCTAGCCATCCTCTCTGCCCTGGGAAAGCTGATTACCAAGTATACTGAAATGACAATTTATTTGGTCATCTGGACTATATTTCAGCCACTTGTGAGCATGGTCTAGATTTCAGTGGGAAGAAATGTGTGAGGAGAAGCTGCAAATGTGGACAGGACATGCTGGGTGTCTGGAATCCTGGGAATAAGTTTCACAGCTGGGAAAGACACTGCTCCCCACCCCCAAACACACACAATGCCCAAATTGAATAATATATCCTCCAAGAGGAAAACACTCAGAGCAGCAATTTTGACTGGTTTTCTATTCTGTTTCCTATTGACCTGCCGATTTTCTGAGGTGTCTTGAAAACAAAACAGTTTCCTGTGGAGAGAGGGACAGACTCTGGATCTGAATAACACTAGAAATAAGTACGCGCCAGTAAAGATGTAACATCTGCCAGCGTCCCTGGGTTCAGGCAGGTTGAGAAGTGTGGAGGCAGCAGAGGATTTACAGGTTAAGGCTGTGCCTGGCATCAAAAGGCAGGAGCGACTTCCAGGCCTAATGAGGTGGTGAGGTCACTGTGGTAGGGGGTGCAGATGGGTGCAGGGGGCTGAAGGGGCAGCTTTCCCTGCTGAGTGCCAGAAACAATGGGAACAGGAGATGTGATTCTGCTCACATATGTGGCACCTGCCAGGTAGTCAGTGGACACTTGGAAAAGGTGGAGAATTTCAAGACCCATGTGACCTGCTCAGACTCTCCTCCCCAAAACAAAGGAGATTTTGTCGTCATAAATTCTAACCACTGTTCTTTGTTGAGCATTTGCTTGGAAGTGTGGGATTGAAGAGATGTCAGGTGTTCAGTCACCTTTGTCTTCCTCTCTCCCTGCACACATGGGGACACGACCTTGCCAGGCCTCTTCACTTAGGAAGGGTCATGTGATGAACCATGGCCAATGAATTTTAAGCAGAAGTATTTTTGTCAGGACCATTTGTTTTGAAGGAACATAGGCACCCAGGGGTTAATCCTCAAGCTAGGACAACACACAGACACAAACCACTCCGAGTGTGGTTCCTCTCCCAGAGACTAAAGTCCCGCACCTCTGACCTTTGAGAGAGGCTGCCCCACAGGGAGCTGGCTGCAGGAATTCCTCCCACCACACCCACAGTCACACCCCTGCTGCCCCCCCTGAACCACACTGTCAGCCCCCTTGGGGCTGTGCTCAGTCTCCATCAGGAGGGCAGCAGCCAGCTGCCAAAGTTCCCTGTTGGGGTTGGGGGCATCCTCCTTGTGAGGTCCAGCCCGAGGCCACCCACTTCTGCTGCCCACAGCACCCCCCTTCCCCAGAACCTGGGCTTGGGATTTGTCCTGCCTGCCCCCCACTCAGAGCCGCTTAG
>NW_011475872.1:13807-21270 GCF_000754665.1 Bison bison bison
GGTCCCAGGGGTGCAGGCTGCAAAGAGGGTCAGCCGCCCCATAGAGGTGGAAGCAGCAAGCCTCTAGAGATCCCATCTGACCTGGCTGGGAGAGGGAGGGGGGAGCAGATGCCTCTGCAGGTGAGCTGCTGCCTCGGTCTCCATGAGGACATCCGTGCTCTGGGGCCAATTCCAGGACCACAGCCCCGGGGGCCACTCCAGGATGGATACATGACACCTTCATAACAGGTACTCCTCATGCACCTTATTGGATATGACTGCTAGGTGTGGTTGGGATCTTGCTCTGGGTACATAAGAACCTCAGGCCTTTGGCTGCTAGGGTGCCCAAACTGCTCCCCACAACCAACTTATATGGAGGTCATTTCCAGTATCCAGCATCTTCAGCAGTAGCCTCTGTGTAGAAACACACGACCATGTTCCCAAGCTGATCTTGCCCAGGGCATCACAGATTGGACAGGTGCCACCCCTGGCTTAATGATTCTCAGTGAATGTTCTGCTCCTTTGTGAAGCCCCTGTGTTTCCTCACGGCTTCCCTGGAGGCTCAGCGTTAAAGAATCTGCCTGCAATGTGGGAGATGCAAGTTCGACCCCTGGGTGGGAAGATACTCTGGAGGAGGAAATGGCAGCCCATTCCAGTATTCTTGCCTGGGAAATCCCATAGACAGAGGAGCCTGGAGGGGGTCTACAGTCCATGGGGTTGCAAAGAGTCAGACACGACTGAGCGACTTGAGCACGCTGAGACGTACACCAAGGTAAAAGTTTGCTCTGGACCCTTGTATCCTTGGCAAGACACTTACCCCTGCCTGGATCTTGACAGACGTCTGTGGCAAATAATACTGGCAGACGTCTTAAAGCAGTTTTTGAGCAAGTACAGGGTTCCAGGTCTACACCTGGCCTTGGTTGGTGGCTTTTGCCACATCCAGGCAAAACATCTATGAGGTTGGATCAGGGCAGTGTTTGTGGGGCTTGAGAAAAAAGTGGATCCAGAGATGTTTCTGTGGTGGAAGAGGCCCGGTTAGTATATTATATGGGATCGGAGGTTAAGGGAGAGGAAAAGCTGAAGCTAATTTAGCAAGGGTTGTTTCACACTTACAGGTTCTGTGTGCTTGTGTTTGGTTTCCTTTTTGTTTCCTTTTTTAACGTACTCAGCATGTTTTGCCCAGAGTTTCCTTGTCTTTTTCATTGACACTGTCAATAGACTTTATTTTGACCTTTTCCTTTGTGACCCTTTAAGATTTGAATAATATTTGTGAAAATAGCAGAATCATATGCCCTCACCCCGTTTCTGCTGTTCCTAGTATCTTACCTTAATACAATACACTTATTACAATTAATGAGTAAGTATTGATGCATTATTTATTGTGAACTAAAGCCCATGCTTTATTCAGATTTCTATAGGTTTTACCTGCTCCAGGATCCTAACATTTAGTTGTAATGTCTCCTTAGGTTCCTCTTAGCTTTAACATTTCTTTATTTTCGATGATCTTGACAGTTTTGAGGAGTACTCAGTAGATGTTTTGTACAATGTCCCTTGATTAGCATTTGTCTGATATTTTACTGGTGCCTAGTCTGGGATTATGAGTTTGGGGGAGGAATATTACAGATGTTAAATCCCATTCTCATCACATCATATCAAGTGTATATACTATTAGCACAATTGATCACTGATGACACTCTCATTGATCATCTGGCTGAGGTAGTGCTTGTCATGTGTCTGTGCAATAAAGTGATTGTTTTATGCCCCCTTTCCATCCTGTCCTCTTTGGAAGAAAGTCTTGCTTCAGGGGTGGGGAGTTGTGCTCCACTTTCTAGAAGTGGGAGTGTCTGCATAAACTGGAATCTTTCTCGGTGGGAGATTTGTCCATCCTTGTTTGTGTAATTAAGAAATCATTTATTTTTCTCAGTATGGACTCATGGTATTTATATTACACTTTGGGTTAAAATCCAATACAACTTTATATATTTTTATTTTAAAATTGTTCAGATTGGCCATTGGGAGCTCTTCGTGTCAGCTCCCTTTGTATATACCTTTGTCATACCCCTGAAAACCTTGCTTCCTTTTTTGAAATTTTTTGAGCACTTTTTTTTCCACACCCTACAAAGATGCTCCAGGCTCATTTTCCATCTTTCCCGTCCCAATTCTAGAATCATCAATTTTTCCATGGAGCCCTTGTTCCTTTTATTGTCGTATGATATTGACAAAACTACATCTGTACACTAAGTGTGTTCACTGGTACTGAAGGGTCATTGATTCTCGGACCTCTTGGTGGTCAGAGCAAAGAATTATATGTGTACTTCCTATCCTGTGTTTATTTATATCTCTAGAAATACTTTGATGGTAATGATTTCATGGATATGACACCAAAAACAGAGCCAAAAAATAAAAATAAAAAAATAGATAAATTGGACCTCATTAAAAAAACAAAAACCTATGTGCATCAAAGAATACAATCAAGAAAGCTACCATATGATCCAGGAATTCCACTTCTGAGTGTATATTCAGAAGGAAATGAAAATAGAATATGGAAAAGATATATCTTCACCCCTACATTTATTGCAGCATTGGTCACAATATACAAAATATGGATACAACCTAAGTGTCTGTCGGATGAATGGATAAAGAAGATGCGACGTATTCAATATACAGCCATGTGAGAGAAGGAAATCCTGCCATTTACAACAACTTGGAAAGAGTTTGAGGGCATTATGCTAAGTAAAATAAGGGAGACAGAAAAAGATAAATACGATTTGTTATCACTTATATGTGGAGTCTAAAAAGGACAAACTGGGACTTCCCTGGCAGTCCAGTGGCTAAGACTCTGCACTTCCAATGCAGGGAGCATGGATTTGATCCCTGGTTGGGGAGTTAAGATCCCACATGCTGAGCAGCAAGGCCAAAAATTAAAAAATAAATAAAAATAAATTTAAAAAGTAAAATGGTCAGATAAACAGAGAAGAGAGTGGTGTTCACCAAGAATTAGGGGATGCGGAAATAGGGAGAGATTGTTCATAGGGTACTAGCCCCCACTTATACTACTAACAAGTTTTGGGATCCACTGTACAGCAGGATTCTTATAGCTCACAATTCTTTGTCAAATACTTGATTGTTGCAAAGAGAGTAGAACTTCTACATTCTCACCACAGAAAAGAAATGTGATAGGATGGAGGTGGTAGCTAATACTGTGTCAGTAATCATTTCACCATTTATAAATGTATCATATCAACATGGCAAGATTTTTGTTTGAACTCCATCCCTTCTTGCTAGTGAGGCTTCTCTTCTAGTGGAGTAAACCTCACTGCAATTGTAGTGTCATTCACCCATGTGATGCTTCCAGATTTCAGGAAGAAACAGTTTTCAGTGTGAGTGAAATTTTAAACATCCCATGGGCGATGCTGTCTCTTCTGGCTCAGATACAGCATCCACATGACACTCTGGAAACCATTCTGCAGCTCAGAATCCTTTTCTGCTTGTTTCAGTTTTTTGAAGTTGGATTCATGTTGATGTATGGCAAAACCAATATGATATTGTAAAGTAAGTAGCCTCCAATTAAAATAAATTAAAAAAAATAAAGTTGGCATCTATATATTGTCGTACTTTTCTAATTTCAAATTCCCTTGCTTTCCCTGACTGAAAAGTAGGAACACCTAATGGGACTAGAGGACACCTACAGATTAAGAATTCTTTCCTGGTTCAACGATTTATTACTCACAAAGCGTCACCTCTCCCCCCACACGCAAAGCACAATGTGAGTCCATTTCCCAGCTTTGACAATAACCACCACACAATCAAGTTTAGTAAACACCACGGCTTCCCTGGTGGCTCAGACGGTAGAGCGTCTGTCTATAATGCGGGAGACCTGGGTTCGATCCCTGGGTCGGGAAGATCCCCTGGAGAAGGAAATGGCAATCCACCGCAGTACTCTTCCCTGGGAAATCCCATGGAAAGAGAAGCCTGGTAGGCTACAGTCCATGGGGTCACAAAGAGTCGGACACGACTGAGCGACTTCACTTTCACTTTCACGTGTTTACTATGGGTGCAGCTGCCTTCCATCCAGCATCTGTGCTGGGACTGCAGCCTTCTCTCAAGGGAGAAGGAGGCCCCCTCCTGAGTGAGGACAACACCCCGGAACAGAGGGTCTCATAGAATGCAACTCCACCATTACTGGGGACCCCGGGCCAGGCTGTCAGTCTAAGAACCCCTCCACCAAGCCCATTTCCTCAGTGAACTCGGGGAGCCAGAGGTTTGGTCTGTGGGGTGCAGTCTCAGATGGGCAGAGGGAGGGCCCCACGTCCTGCGGAGACTCGAGGTGTGGACCAGAGGAGACTGAGGGTTCCCAGGGAATATATGTGCTGCCTTCCTGACAGCCATAGGGGACCATGGGGCATGGCGTCCGGATGTGACGTTACTGATTCCTCTGAGAGAGAAGTGAGGGCCTGGGTCACAGACTTCGGTTTCAGGTCAGCAGAGTGAAAGAGCCCAGCCATGCTAGGAGTTAAGGTAGAACCCTGGGGACAAGGGGCTCTGAGGCCCCAGGACATACAGGTCATCACTGCTCTCAGCCTTGGGAGACCCTGGCAGGGTTGTGGGAATGAGTCCCCCACCCCAGTTTCCCTCTCAGGTGTGCTTGCTCGACAGGGCCTGGGTCTCAAGGGAAACAAAGTCAGGTGGGCAGAGGGTGGTGCCCAGACTAGCTGAGAGTCAAGGTGAAGAACACGGGGAAGGCTGAGTGACTCCCGGGACATCATCTCAGCCCATGGCGTCCTCAACCACTAAGAAGCCCTGGGCTTGGAGCCCTGCTGCAATGTCCATAGCCTCCTCCTGGGGCCTCAGGGCAGTGAGGCCCTTGGTGTGAGGGTCTGGCCTCTGCCGAGGAGTTTGGCATCCCAGGACCTGCCAGGGCTCAGGATGAGGACCCAGAGGGAGATCACAGGTGACCCCACAGTTCACGCTGCTGCTGCCAGCCCTGGGCATCCCTGGCGTTGGGATGAGCACTTGGCAGCGTGTCCTGACTTCCACATCAGGGTCTCAGAGAGACTGGGGACCTAGGATAAGGGGTGGGGTCTCATGTGGGCAGAGGGAAGGGTGCAAGTCCTCATGGGACTCAAAGGGCATACACTGATGTATTTGGGGGATCCTGGACCCCAATCTGAGGGGACCCCACAGACCCCCACCCCCTACATTCGGGTGGTCTGGGAGGTCTTGGTATGGAATTAGTGTTCTAGGCTGGTCCTGACTTTCGGAATTCGGGTCTCAGAGAGACTGTGGCCCCGGTTAAGAGGAACAGGGCCTCGTCTGGGGAGAGGAGAGAATCCCAGGTCCTAACTAGAGGCAAAGTGAGGTGCCTGAGGGAGGACTGAGGGGACCCTGGACCCCAATGAGAAAAGACCTCAGAAAAGCCCATCCTGCTGTCGGTCCTGAGAGACCCTGGGATATGATGACCGCAACAGGCATGGTCTGACTTCCTGACACCCTGGTCTCAGACTGGGGTCCCGGTACAGGGGGCGGAGTTCCTGACATCCGGGTCTCAGACTGGGGTCCCGGTGCAGTGGGCGGAGTTCCTGACATCCGGGTCTCAGACTGGGGTCCCGGTGCAGTGGGCGGAGTTCCTGACATCCGGGTCTCAGACTGGGGTCCCGGTGCAGTGGGCGGAGTTCCTGACATCCGGGTCTCAGACTGGGGTCCCGGTGCAGTGGGCGGAGTTCCTGACATCCGGGTCTCAGACTGGGGTCCCGGTGCAGTGGGCGGAGTTCCTGACATCCGGGTCTCAGACTGGGGTCCCGGTGCAGTGGGCGGAGTTCCTGACATCCGGGTCTCAGACTGGGGTCCCGGTGCAGTGGGCGGAGTTCCTGACATCCGGGTCTCAGACTGGGGTCCCGGTGCAGTGGGCGGAGTTCCTGACATCCGGGTCTCAGACTGGGGTCCTGGTACAGGAGGCGGAGTTCCTGACACCCGCGTCTCAGACTGGGGTCCTGGTACAGGAGGCGGAGTTCCTGACATCTGGGTCTCAGAGAGACTGGGGCCCTGGTGTGAGGAGCAGGGCCTCAGTTGGGGAGAGGATGGAGCCGAGGTCCTAGCGGGAGTGAAGGTAAGGATCCTGAGGGAGGAGTGAGTGGAGCTGGACCCCAGAACACAGGGGACCCGGGTTGTCCCCAGGAGGGAAGACCACGTGCAGCATATCCTGACATCTGGGCCTCAACTCGGGACCTTGTGAGAGTGACGGGGCCTCAAAGTGGCGGACAGGAAAATTCCTGGTCCTGCCTGGAGTCCAGACTCCACACGAAAAAGGACTGAGGCGATTGGACCCCAAGGCAGGGAGATTTGCTAGCCCTTGTTGGGGGTCTCAGAGGCCCCAGAGCAGGGTGAGCAGGGTGAGTAGTTTATTCACCTATAGTGTTGGGGCCTCGGGAGGTGAGGTTTTCAGGTGGACAGCAGAAGCTTCAGGTCGGCAGAGGCTGGACTCCCTGGCTTGAGCAGAACCCGCCCCTGTGGTCAGTGCTGGGAGGCCAGGCAGGATGTGAGGAGGAGCTGAAGACGGAGCATCTCCCCTGCCTAGGACCCACAGGAGGCCCTGGGCAGCCCCCAAAGGGGAGGGTCCAGGCCATGCCAGGGAAAAGGGGAGCACTACAAGGGAGCCCCTAGGGAACCTCTCACCCCACAGCTGGGGGACTTCAGAGAATCTATCCCTCCAACAAGCACAGAAGACCTAGGGCTTTGCCACAGTGTGCACCCTAGGTGATCCCTCCATTTCTCTCATAGGAGCTTCGGGAACGAGGAGGCAAAGGTGGAGTTCTGAGGCCCTTGTCTTGAGGTCAGAGAGCAGAGGAGGTCCAGGCAGTGCCAGAAGTCAAGGTGAGAAGGGTGCCGTGATCATGCACCAGGGTTACCCCATCCCAGAATAGAGGGGACCCCACAAAGCCCAAATCCCTCCACCGTGTCAGCCCCAGAACTCAGGGCTCTGCTGACTGCACCCTAGGGAGCCACCGCCCTTCCTCCTTGGGGTAGCCAGGGGACAGCCTGCCCAGGAGGAGCACCCCTGTGAGGCCCAAGAGCACCCCTTAAGAGGAGACCTGTATCAGACCGCCCAGGGTGCATTTCTCAGTTAAGGCCATTCTCACCCACTCTCTCCTGCAGGCCCGTGGTCCCCATCTGTCCCCCTGCCTCACTCCTCTCTGTGGTTTGATCCTAGTCATCATGCCTGGGATGCATGAGCTCCGCCAGCCTGAGAGAGTCTTTCAGAATCCAAGAGCAAATGAGGACCTGATACAGGCACAATTATTTTGGGGTGAAGAGGAGGAGGAGGAAGAAGAGGAGGTGGAGGAGGTGGAGGAGGAAGAAGAGGAGGTGGAGGAGGTGGAGGAGGAAGAAGAGGAGGAGGAGGAGGTGGAGGTGGAGGTGGAGGTGGAGGTGGAGGTGGAGGTGGAGCTAGATGGAGGAGGAGGAGGAGCAGGTAGAGGAAGGAGATG
>NW_011475872.1:21921-24605 GCF_000754665.1 Bison bison bison
GAAGGAGATGCAGCTTCCTCCTTCTCCTCTCTCCTGGTCCGGGGCACCCTGGGGGAGACTGGCTGCTGCTGCAACAGCCAGTCTCCCCCAGAGCTCTCTGGGTGTCTGCCCGTCTTCCATGCCTTGGCTGCCACTCTGGAGAGCCAATCCGAAGAGCACAGTCTCAGCAGGCAAGATGAAGTGCCAGGCACCTTGCGTGACCAGGAATGTGCCAGGTCCTCACTCCAAGATACACTACGGTGAAGATGAATGAGCTGGTGTGATTCCTGCTCAGCAGGTATATCACCAAGGAGCCGATCTCAAAGGCAAAAGTGCTGAATAGTGTCCTTAAAGATTACCAGGACCACTTCCCTCTGGTAATCTTTCAAGCCGGGCAGAGCCTGCAGGTGGTCTTTGGCTTGGAGGTGAAGGAGGTGGACCCCAATGAGCACAGATATGTCCTGGTCCCCACCCTGGGTCTCACCCTCAATGAGATGCTGCGGGATGGGCAGAGGTTGCCCAAGGCCAGTTTCCTGGCGGTGATCTTGTGCCTGATCGTCATGTATGAAGACTGTGCCCCTGAGGAGGTCTGGGCAGAACTCTGCTGGATGGGATTGTGTCCTGGGAGGGACCACTACATCTATGGGGAGCCCACGAAGCTGCTGACCCATGTGTGGGTGCAGGAGGTGTACCTGGAGTACCAGCAGGTGCCTGACAGCGACCCTGCTCACTACAAGTTCCTGTGGGGTCCCCAGGCCAATGTGGAGACCAGCAAGTTTAAGGTATTGGAGTATCTGGAAAGAGTGGGTCGAAAGGGTCAGCTCCTTCCACCCACCCCACCCACAGAGGCTTGAAGGTGGAGGAAGAGGGACCCTGAGCCAGAGCAGAAGCCAGGCTCCTTCCAGGCCCATGTCCAGCAGCTTGTCCTAGGGGACAAGAAAGGAGGCTTATCCTTTCCTCCATGATCGAAGAGGGACCAGTCAGCCTTCTCAGCAGTGAGAGCCCAAGCCCATTGGGGGAACTCGGTGTGTGGCGTCTTTGTGTTCCTGTTCTCTACAATGACATGGAGACTCATCTCTGTTTTCTTAGGAATTTTTCAAATGTTATTGCTTTTAATAGAATACAGTGCGTTCCAGTATCTAACAATTCAGTGACGTTGATCACAGTGTGTTTGTACTTAGCCAGTTCAAGAACAAGAGTTTTTACTGTTTTATAAAAGAGACTGGGGACTCTTGATTTTATTTCATGGTCCTGCACAGCATAGTATGTAATTAGAATTAGAACAGTTTTGGAAATGTGAACTTACTTAGCACATTGGTTGTTGGAAGAATTAGAAAATAAAAAGTGATAGTTGGAATTCTTGCTTCTTAGACTTTTTGCATGTCATGTTGTAAAGCTAAGGGATCTCTGTTTATTTGGATTTGCCTGGGATATCTAAGGAAATAGCAGACAATTAATTTGAGTCAAATAGCCCCTGTTCCTTGGCTCCTTAATTCCCAAGACCTTCATGGAGCCTCTTCTCCGTGAAAGGCCTTGTGTTAGCAGTGGGGACCCTAGGGGAATCAGAAGACCCCCACACCTAGAGAGATGTTTGTCTAGGAGCCAAAATCATGTGCAGTGTGTCTTAGGGGTGAGGAGAAACCGAAATTGGACACTGCTGTGTGGCGTCCTTTTGTGCCTTGGTTAAACCCCAGAGGGATCTCTTTCTGGGGGAGGAAGGGGTCCTGGCTCTTATCACATTGCTGTTGACCACAGGGGCAAAGTAGGAGTTTTCTCTACCCCCTTTCTGCTAGGAAACCTGCAGAACTCCGGTCACACTCCCTTGAAGTGATGCCCAGAAATCCATAGACTGACCCTCTCTTTCCTGGTTCCAGGGAGCCAGAACCCAAGGTGTTAATTAGTTTTTAATTTTAGACTGTAACTGGCCATTGTAATCAAGGACTTGACATTGGTTGGGGCTGAAGTTATGGAAAGTAAGGGTTTGGATGGGAAATCAGTGGGGATAGAGGCAAGGAGAGGTTCTTGTTCTATTTCCTGGAGCATCTTGTCATGTCCTGCTGGAACATTCTTCCACACTCAAATTTAACAGGTCCTCTAAATGCAAATGGGCATTCCCTGGTAGCTGAAACAATAAAGAATCTGGTCACAATGTGGAGACCTGGGTTCAATCCCTGGGTCAGGAAGATCCCCTGGAGGAGGGCAGACAATCCAGTATTCTTGCCTGGAGAATTCCATGGACAGAGGAGCCTGGTGAGCTACAGTCCACAGAGTCACAGAGAGTCAGACACGACCGAGGGACTAGCACTATGGTCCACAATGGTCTAACTGGAAAAGTTACATAGTTTTATCTATGAAACATCTTGTTTGGCTGATTAGCTATTCCACATCCTATTGAGGTTCATATTGTTTGACACGCCCTGGATCACAAAGATGCCAACCCCATCCAGTTGAGAGTGGAGGAGTGTCTGGGGGCAACAGGGTGAGAGATTCCTGCCCCACCATCACAGTGTCTATGGCCTTCAGGCCCTGTGAGCTCAGTCGCATCCCTCGAGCACATCCTGCAGCCGAACACACAGGGCTCCTCACACCTGCTCACCTCCAAGATGAAGAACTGAGGCCTTGGGGCTTGGGCTTCTTTGCAGGATCACGTGCTAGTGACGGCTGGGGTGGGCTCAGAGCCCTGATCTCAATTCCTCTGGAGCCCC
>NW_011475872.1:24705-33094 GCF_000754665.1 Bison bison bison
CTTCTCAGTGCTACATGATGCCTCTGAGGTGACAAAAGCTGGCCCAGGGAAGGAAGGGGACAAGGAGAATCAGAAGCACCGTGGGGCTGCTCTGGGGTTTGTTGAGAACTGACTGTGCCGGGGGCCGGCGTCTGTCCAGTCCCAGCACCTCACACGTGAGGGCGGTGCCCTGTCCCTGCTGCTGCCATGGTGCCTCCTGCCCAACTGAACCTGCCAGGCTGGCCAGCTCCTCACTGAGCAGGAGGAAGGGAAGATCTGACTCTATGGTCCCAGTGCCCACTTGGATAAGGCCCCTACAGGAGCCTCCTCCAATACGGGAGGGAAGGTAACACGGGTGGACCCCTGAGGCTCCAGGTCTCCCCAGCTGCAGTGAGGGAGGGGAACAGCTGGAGGGCCTCTGGGCTGGGGACACCGGGGCTGGGCCACCAAGCACAAGGGCAGGAAATCCAGGCTGAGAAAGGCAGGTATTGAACGTCACGAGGGCTTGTGTGTGCACAACACAAGTGTCCTGAGCCATGGCTGACAAAGACCCCTTGGTGACACACAAACCCACTGCGAGGGTCTGGGTGGTGCCTTGGGGAGGGAAACCAGGAAAGGCAGCTCCCTCAGGACCCAGGGGGCAAGGAGGGGCCCCGAGTCAGGGTGGGTGGGGGCAGGAAAGGCCACCTAGCCAGGCTGCCCACAGATGCCATGGCCTTCCGTCCCCTTCTGAGGAGCCACCAGGGGCCCCCACTGATATTCACAGCCTCCAGGGTCATGTCCCAACCGGAGTAACCAACCTGAAGGAATGCTTTGTAAGCCTGTTTAGAAGCAAGAAGGCCAGGGAGCAAGCCCAAGTCAAGGCCTGGAGCTCCATCCACGCTGCCAGTCCTTAGCCCAAATGACCCCTGGGAGAGCCTCTTTCACACCCTCTTAGCAGTCCCCTTTTAGATACCAGGCTGTGGCCCTCACACAGGACAAAAGAGCCTGCTGAGTGGAAGAACTGAGGGACAGTGCCCTAGGGTCCTTGCACATAGGCCTTTCCAAGGTGCCAGTCTGTCCCCTACATGGTGACGTTGAACAACAGTGGCCCACAAAGGCCAGAGAACACGCATCTCCAAACCCACTGCTCAACTGTCCACTTACAGTGAAGACAGGTGACTCTCATTAGGGTTTCCTCCAGTCCCACACCCAGACTCTCATCCATTTTCAAATACAGGTAGACGGGTTTCCTTTGGTCACATCTAACTCAACAAGTCACACATGTCCCTGAGAGTGAGTGTATGTAAAGGAGGCCCATTGAAAAGCGCCTAACCCAAGAGCCAGCAAAATCACTTGATGGACCTGGATCTGGGTAAGGGAGAACAGGTCCACAGTGGTGGTGGGGACAGGGGCAGGGGCAGAGAAGAGGACCAGTGAAATGCTTGTTTTCAACAGAACAGGCTGTACCCTGAGCCCCCAATCAAGTCCTTCAAAGGGCAAGTACCCATGGAGACCCAAGTTGTACATGAGAGGCCAGGACTGGGGGTAGCAGAAGCCCAACCACCCCATTGACAAAAGGAAATAGGGCTTTTGAGGCAGCCTCAAGGGAGGCTGAATCCGAGACTCTGGGAAAGGGATGGGGAAAGCACACACACAGGTTTTCCCATATTGAGCACTCTAGGGCCACAAGAGCAGTCTTTATGAGAACAAATGGAAACTGAAGACAACAGCCTGTGATCTGCAGCAGGATGAGGTCTGGGGGTGGGCAGAGCCCGGGAGGCTGCAAGCTAAGCGGAGTGCCTGGCTATGCCCTCCCACACGGCCTCCTTGGGAGTCTGTGTTTCAGGTGCTTGGGAACAGTCAAATGGAACGTGAGGTCGCTCCCACTGTGCTTGAGCACAGCCCTACTCTGGGGAGAATTCAACCTGAGGGGCAGTGGGGGCAAGACAACAGGACTCTTGACTTTGGGGCCATCTGAACACAACCTGCCAACCAGCAGCGCCAAATGGAGGAGGCCAAAGCCAGAAGAGGAGCGAGGATGGGGGGGCCACCAACTCAGGCTAGGCCAACCAGGACACTACGGACCCCATCTTCTGGGAGGGACAGCTGCCAGGGTCCCATCTGACTCCTGGGGTCTCTCTTGGTGTTAGCCGAGCTAGGACTCATCAGGGCTCTTCAAGAAAAGCCAGCCACAGGCCTGCCCATTACTAGGGAGGGGAGTGAAGCCAGGAGCACATTTGTCAACCCATCCAGGGCCTGGCCTCCTGAAACAAGGCGCCTGGCAGCAGATGGAAGCCTTTTCAGGCAACCTGAAACATACTTTTCTGTACTTTCAGTGAAGAGACAAGCTAGGGATCCCATCTCCTTTCCCATCCCCCCTCCCCCACACTGGGCCAGGGCTGCCTCTCCGCATCACCTCTGTGATATCAGGAAGGAATTAAGGAAGCTGACCACTTAATTGGCTGCATGGCCCACAGCCGAGATTCTAGAATCTCCAGACAGTGTTTATTGGGCACCCTGACCGTGGTCTGAGGCCCTTCTGCCATGAGTGTTCACTGCTTAGGTAGTGAATGCTCCTGAGCTAGACTGGCTTCATGGTTAGTCAGAGTTCTGATGAGACATGCGCAGCCCCGCTGGCCCCATCAACTGGTGGAGAGGCCACAGCAGGTCTCCCCAGATCCAAACGTGGATTCAGGGGAGGCTTTGGAGAAGCTATGGGACCAACCTGAAAGTCCAGATCTGGGCCCCCAACAACCCGCCCCGACAGGGCCTGAATCCAGAAACAGCCACTGAGGAAGAGAACAATGCCTTCCTCAGGCTGTCCTTCCCAAGAAAGCTCTGGATGATCATGGAGAATGCAGCCTTCACCCCTGTGCATTGGAACGATGAGGGAGACACGGTGGTCATCAAGGCAGATCTCTTCCAGACGGAGGTCTTCCAGCACAGAGGTGCATACAGGATCTTCGAGACAGACAGCATTAAGACTTTCATTCACAAACTGAACCTGTATGTTCAATAAAATCTGCCCTTCAGGCCGCTCTGCGGGGAAGAAGAGGATGATGGTAATGTAGAAAGCCCTGGGGAGACTAGACTCGAGGAGCTGAGTGCTAGACAGGTTTCATTTCCCAGGAGAGATTTTTTTCTCATGAGAGGGTGGTTAAGGAAAGAAGAGAAAGTAGGGCCTGTCGTGTTCCACCATCCCCTAGACAGGATCCACAGGGGTGACTCCAGCCCCTGAGGGGCCGCTTGATGTCAGGGAGTGCTGGTAACACATCGAGTGTGGCCAGCACTGGGGGAGTTCTAGGGAGTGCACTTGCTAGGGCCTCATAACCTGCCAGGAATGAAGAGACCTTATCTCCGTACTTAAGCAAGGCTAGGACAGTGGTGGGGAGGAGGGCGGCGAGGAATGGCCATTCTCCCCCACAGTGGCTAAAGTGATTCATTTCCTTTCAGATCTATCGCAATTCCGAGTTTCAGAGAGACAAGCCTTTGCTCCTGCAGAACATCTAGAGGAAAGGCGACCCCAAAACAACTGCTCAGCCCACCACCAGCTCAACAGTGTCCCCAAAGAGAAAGAAGCAAGTGGTGATGACCAGACACTCTCCTCGATTTCATCACAATGAGTCCACCCAAGAGGCTGACAAGAAGGTCCAGAAGGGAACCCCAATGGTTCACAGAATCCCCCGCCAGTGCTCATTTCTGTTTTGTGGCCTTTGGTTTATAGGCAGTATAGCCGGGCAGGCCAGGGAAAACCATCTCCCCAGTGAGCTGGGTGGCCCCAGTGGAGAGGGCATGTCCAGCAATTCCATGTCTGTATCCCCGGCTACTGCTGGAAGGGACGGCGCAGGGCAACTGCCCAAGAGTCCCCCAAGGTACCCAGATTATGGTTTGGTGATGACATAGGTACAACACCTATGATTCCATCGTGAAGGTGGCCATTTCAGTTGTGGCCCCAAATGAGGCCCCTGAGGTGGACGAGGAGGAGGAGGAGTCCTCAGATTACACGTGTGCCCTCTGTGAGCAGTTCAAGGACAATCCCAATCCCTGAGCTGCCAGGTCCCTAGGGACACTCAAAAGCATTCTCTTGTAAGCAAAAATCTATTTCTAGCTCTAATAAAGTACAGCAAAACTCGACGGGAGTAAATAAAGAATTGAATGAGAAGTGTGAGTCTGTGTTCTGTCTGTCTATGCTATTCACACACGGCACTGGGTGAGCCCGATGAGGCTGGAAGCCCACACCCCAAGCAGGCCTCAGTCTGGTCCCCATGGTCCCTTTTCATCTGAAGCAGCAGCATTTCACACGTTTGGCCAAGAGTGTGGCTCCCGAGCCATGCGCTGAGGCCAGCCTAGGACAGGTGGGACCCTGGGCCTTGCCTTTCACACAGCAGAAGACCCAGTCCTGCTCCTGATGATGGGAGTGTCAACTTCCATGAGTCATGCACCCTGAAGCAGAATGGGATCCTCCTGGGTCCGCCGACAATGCCACAAGTTTCTGATCAGCAGCTGAGTGTCTTCAGCTCCCAATCTAGGGGCATGCCCAAGAGGCCCACTGGAAAGCAGGGTCACTCCACCTGCCAAGGGCCTTGGAAACACATGACCCCAAACCCAAAGACAAGTACAAGATTTCCACAAGCTGAATACCAGCCCTTGTTGCTCTGCCCTCATAGTTGTATTTAGGATCTAGGTACCATGTCCAACACACACCCCTTGGTCCAGACATAAGCCCAAGTGCCCAAGCATCCTGCAAGCCTGGTAACACTGAAGAGGGGGTCACAGAGGACTGGCTCTTTCCATCTGTCTCCATGCTGTCTGTTGACAGGGGCGTGGTGACCCAGAGGACCCGTCCATCACATGCAGTCTGTGGGGAAGTCAGGAAGGAGGGCAGGACAGGTGGACAGAGGCACTTGGTGAGTTCCAAGACAGAGGGTCCTGAAACTCTGGGAGCACTGAGGAGGGGGCAAGGGTCCCGCTAGCTTTGCAGCCTAATAGCCTGCCTCTGGTCCTTTCTCAGCACAGACAGGCACAGTCCTGGGCTTGGCTTCCCCCTGACCCTCACCCCACCCCTCAGGTCCCAGCCCCATCACTGCCCATGCTCTGAAGATCCCTCATGTTACTCTAGGCCTGCTGAGGGCAGATCTGTGCTAACCAATCTGGCCTTGGCCTTGGGGCCACACTGGACGGCCCTGCCAGGTGTCTTCCCTAAGCCTTTGGGAGGCACCTTCCTCCCAGCCCTTCCCACACAACTGACTCCACTGTCAGCAGATGCCCTGGGCCCTGCCCAGATCCTAGAGAAAGAATGAAGGAGAGTAGGAACGTCTGTGAAGGGAGCGCTCCCTGTTCTTGCCAGGGGTTTAGCCATTGCTATGTCCTCTACTGGGGTATGTGACTGGATCCCTGGCTTGCCCAGTTTCCACCATTCAGTGTCTCAACCAACCCAACCCCTTCCATTTGGGTGCCACCAAATCTCAACTGTGTGGGTGGGATCCCTGAGTAAGAAGGGGCTGCAAGCGCTCCTACCTTTCAAAGCAGAGGGTGCCTGTTTGGCGGCCAGAGGAGAAAACACTCTTCTTCCTGCTTGTCTGGGCGTCTTCACTTGCACCCTTGGAACAGGGAGAAAATCACCTGTGACGAGACAGCAATGTTGGACAACAAGCCACCACATTTTTCTTCAGGGCAGTGGCCTCAGACCACGGGGACCCAGGAGGGCCCAACTGATGTGAAACACACGTGCAGGTTCCCTCAGGGTTGGTTCTGCTCATCACAGCAGCTGGCTTGTCCTCCTGTGGCTGGGACAGGGACCCCATGATGCCTCAGCCCACAGCACAGAAACCCATCCCCCAGGAGTGATGGAGATTTACAGCCCAGGAGACTCCACAAGGAACAAGAGCAAATGACGTCTCCCCTCACACTGCCACTCTGGAAGGATCTGGGGGCCCGCCAAGTCAGTGGGCCGCCGTCCTCCATGGACTTGTGGTTAGGCCCCACCAGGAGGGGAACCATGGACAAGCAGCTGAGCCCTACAGGGTCAGGGCCTGGTGGGGTTGGCTCGCCGTGCTCAGGTGGCGCTTGCGTGAGGTCACAGTCCAGGGACAAGGAGGAGGCTGGAAGGAAGTTGAGGACACAATGCCAGGACACACACTTAGAAGGATGGTGGGCAGGGACTGTGGCCGTGGAGGGGACCAGAAGGTGGAGTTTGGCTGCCTGGCAGGCGGTCCTGGCCGCAGAGCCTGGAAAGCCTGCCAGGAGGTACCTTCTGCATATGAAGCAGGTCCCGCCTTCCTGCAAGCAGAACGAGTCATGGGCGCTTTGGGATGGCCAGGCTGCGGCCACCAGGCAGGACAGTGATCTGCCACCAACACCTGAGACCTCTGACAGGTGAAAGTGCAAGCTGGCCTTGGTCACGTCCTGCCCACAAACACTGAAGCCCTTGATTTCCAGTGTGTATGTCTTCCCATACTCATGTAGGCATGCACGTAGAACAAAGCACATTCCCTTGCTCGCCCTGTCTGCTAGGAGACAAAATAGGAGCCTCCATACTCTGAGGAGCCTGGAAGATTAGGCCTGAAGGAGCCTCGAGACCAGCAGCCTGGAGAGAGACCTGGAGGAGGATCAGGAAGTGAGCAGCCAGCAGAAGAGAGGGACGGAGGTGGGAGGAGCAGGGCAAGGAGTCTTGGGCTGAAGTGTGGGAAAGACCAGGGTGAGGAGGAGATTCTGGAGAAGGAGGCAGGGCTGGCGTAGGGCGGGGTGGTGCCCCTGGGGAGCTGGGCTGGGGTAGAGCAGGGCCGAGCTGACAGGGATGGAGCTGTGGGCCCGGGGAACCCATGGAGGCTGGGCCTGTCCAGCTTCTTGGAGGAGGCCAGACCGTGCCCTTTGGAGCCCTTGCCATAGGCGTCTACTCCCCGAGACTTGGCGAGAGTCAAAGTGACAGCGATCACATTTGAGCTTCAGACTGGACCCCAGGGGCCAGGGAAGCCGTGAGAGGCGTGGCCTCTGGGCGGAATCCCCCATCTCAGGGCCTAAAGCCCAGGCCAGCTCTCCTCCAAGCCACCCTGGGGCTGCTGACCCAGTGCTGAGCAACAGTCTGGGTTTTTTGTTTGTTTCTTTGTTTTTTCTTTGTCTTTTTGGCAGATGAGAAGGCAAATCCTCACTGTGTCTCCTGCTGCCCCTGGGACCTGGGATGTCTCAGAGAAAGACAGCTTCGCCTTCAAAACTATTTTCTGAACTCTTGCTCTCATCCGGGGGCTCAGCCCACCCAGGGCAGCCACCTGACTCTGCTCCTGACCACCGCCCTCCCTACTGTCTCCTTGCCTCCCAAGTGCCTGATCAGAGTAAATGTTCCTTTTCCTGTCCCCACTGCTACTAGCTGAGCTCAGGCCTCATGGCCTGGGGCCAGTGCTGTCAGCCTAGTCTCCCCACCTGCCTAGACCCCTCTTGTCTCTTCTCCTCCAGTTGCACACCATCGGTTCTGTGTCACACCACACACTATGTCCTTGTCAACCTCGGATTGAAAGTGCAGCTGAGCCCTCTCCTGTTTAAGCCCCAACCTGTCTGTGGTGCCCTGGGGGGAGGCTTCCAGTGGTCTCAGGTCTTCCTCATCACCCCGCACTCTGGGTAGCTGTGCTGGCCCTGCACTCTGCACAGAGCACATCCGGGACCCCACACTTTCTCGTGCAGTTTTGTCCCTGGACCACTGGCTCCTCTTGTCCTGACAACCTATTGTCCTCCTTCCAGGTACGACGGTAACATTCTTTTCTCCGTTCACTCGGGTGCCAGATGCTCTCATCTGGGAGTTCTGGGGCACTCTGCATCTTCCTGCTGCCTGTCTTTGCCCCTCTCTTCCTCCCAGGCTGTGGCTGCTGTGCACGAATCTGGACCCCCCCAAGGGTCACCAAGTTCCAGGAAGGCAAGGTCGGTGTCTCCCTGGTTCCCATTAGCCAGGCACCCACACAACTGCTGCCATGGGAATGTTGAGTGGTAAAGCAGTCTTCTCTTCCAGCGGTGCAGCCTGCTCTCTCCTTGCAGAAGCCTCCCAGGCACAAGTTGAGGGGTAGAGGCTGCCTCCTGGATTTGAGGCCTCAGCATTGCAGGAACCCGAGCGATCACCACACCCAACTCCCTCATGGTGGCAACCTGCTCCTCGCCCCAAGAGTGGTTACCAGCTGTCTCCAGAAACCCCAGAACCTCCTGGTAGTGGTTTCAGATCATGAGGGAGGGTCCTGTGAACAGATTGTGGGCTGCTGCTGTTCCTCCAAATCCTGGTTTTGAACGAGACCTTGCCCAGTGAACTGGAGACCTATGATGTGTGGCTGCTGATGGGAGCAGCTGTGAGGACCTGCTCCATGGTGTTTCTCTGCACCCATCCCTTCCCTGCTGCTGGCCCCAGCTCTCCTCACGTGCCCAGATGTGGGGACTGAGCCACAGGGAGTGC
>NW_011475873.1:0-11898 GCF_000754665.1 Bison bison bison
GAGTGGTCCCTACACGACAGACGGATGTGCGGATGGGTGGCGGGTGGGTGATGCCGGCAGGGAGGGCTCCCCGGACGCGCTGGACTCTGCCTGCACCGCCAGGCACACACAGGCACGCTCGGAGGTGGGGACGGCCAGGGCGAAGGGTGGAGGCGGGAGAGAGGGTGGAGTTAGTGCCCTGCCCCCTGGGTCAAAGAGGGAGAGGTCATCATGGAGCAGCGTCGCCGCCCGCCGGACAAGAGGGTGGAGGAGGGGCAGGGCCAAGGAGGGCCCGAGCCAGGGGGGGCTTCCTGCCAAAGCCCAGCACCGGGGCGGGCCTCAGGAAGCCCCAGGAGGCGGGGCGGGTTGTGAGCTGTCCCTGCCCCGTCTCCCTCTTATTCCCCACAGCACCTGCGGGGTCAGTGGAGGTGCCCCTCACAGCAAGGGACAGGGCACGGTGGATGGGGGGTATAGGGTACGGGGATGGGTCACCCCCGAGAGGTGGCACAGGAGGAAGGCAGAGCCGGAAGGGCCCAGAGGCACATGTGGGCAGCCCTGGGCGGGAGCGGGCCTGCACCTCCCTGCTGGCAGAGCCCCCGGGTGGGGACTGGCTCCCGAATCCCAGAATCGAGGTGCCCACGGCGGTGGGCCCACCGTTTGTCAGGAATTCAATTAGGTGGCAGAGCTGTTATTAATTTTATAGGCTTTGCTGGTCTGGAGGCTGTGCCGGGGGCGGAATCCGGCCGCCGCTTCCCTCGAGCCTGGGGTCAGCCTGCAGAGGCGGCGCGCAGGCGCTGGCCGAGGTATTAATGAGATGCCTCTGGGTGCAAATAATGGTTTAATAGGTGTGACTTACTGGGCGCTGCCGCCCACACCTCCCCACACGCCTGGGCTGCCCGCCTTGTTGGAATAAGTAATTAGACCGTTCGGACACTCGCTTTGACACTTTAATAAAGTGTCAGCCATCACCCATGTGGTACTTAATAAAATAAAATTAAACATTCATGACGTTTTTGTATGCATTGTATTTCAGATACATCAGCCCCACTCCTCGCCCCCTCCCGGCCCCCAAGGTTTTAATTCCAAGGACACCCCCTTCCCACCTCTCAGAAACCGCAGCGTGGCTGGTGGGGTGTGGTGGGGAGGGAGGTGGGGGAGACCCCTGGGCACCTGGGACCGGAGACCACAGGGCAGGGGAGAGGCTGCCGCATCGGGGAGCGACAGGGACCAAGGCGGCTCCAGAGACGCCCCCGGGGTCAGGGCCCGGCCTCTGGGTTTCTGCCTTCCCGTCACTCCGGCCAGGACTCTCAGCTCCCCCCTACACTTGGCCGCTGGGACCCCAGTGGCACCTGCCCGGGGCCAGAGGAAACAGGCCGGGGTGAGGGGGCATCCGAGATCCCCAGAGAGCGCCAGTCCACCCGAGACCAAGAGTGGGCACCTCCTGAGGGTCAGTGGGGCCCAGGACCTGGGGCCACTCCGTCTCTCCATGTGGACCCCCCAACTCTGCCTCCCCCAGCTGAAGTCCCCCGTTCCCTGCACCTGCCCCCACACCCGCTGGAGATGCTGTTTTCTGATGACAGAAGGAACAGCCAGGGAGGCTGGGAGAGGCGAGGTTGGGGGGCATCACGTGGAGGGCAAGGCCAGGGAGGGTCACCGGGTCAGCCCGCCAGGACCTGTTCCCAGGAGCCCGGCACTCAGCCCATCCAGACGCAGCTCTCCCTGTGGGGGCAGCGCCCGCGGGACGATGCGTGTTCTCGCAGGCGGCCCCCGACGCGTGGCTGGGAGCGTGCTTGGACACACCGGCCACGTGGCCAGAGGGGCCCTGGGGTGACCCCAGCACAGGTGCGGGGCACAGAGGGCCAGGCGGCGAGGAGGGGCTGCAGCCCAGGGCTCGTCCCCGCTGACCCTGGGGGGCGCGGGGGCGGGGGTATCTGACGTGTGGACAATAAGGCCCCACGGTGAAGAATCCACCTGCTGTGCAGGAGCCCCGGGCTTGACCCCTGGGTGGGGAAGATCCCCTGGAGACGGGAAGGGCAGCCCACTCCAGTGTCCTTGCCTGGACAACCCCGTGGACAGAGGAGCCTGGCGAGCTACAGTCCATGGGTCACAAAGAATTGGACACGACTGAGCGACTTTCACCTCACTGAGGGCCCGCTGAGAAGACATCCCAAAGGTGCCCCCGGTCCTCTGCCGGCCTCAGGGAGCCTGCAGTGGGGTGGGCCCCTCAGCCCTGCTCAGGCCCGCCCCATCTCCCCACACCACCCGCCCCGGGATGGACGAGACCCTCTGCAGTGCCTGTCCATCCCTGTCGGCCCCAGGGCTGGGGTGCCCCTGACTCTGATGCCCACCTGAAGCACACGCTCCCCCTCCCCCCTCGCCCCCACCTCATCATCAGGGGTTGGAGGTGAAAGCGGAGCCAGGCCCACTGCAGCCTACGGCCGAAAGGAGACCAGGTCAGTGCAGCTCAGTCGCTCAGTCGCGTCCGACTCTGCGACACCCACAGCACGCCAGGCCTCCCTGTCCATCACCAGCTCCCGGAGTCCACCCAAACCCATGTCCACTGAGTCGGTGATGCCATCCAACCATCTCATCCTCTGTCGTCCCCTTCTCCTCCTGCCCTCAATCTTTCCCAGCATCAGAGTCTTTTCCAATGAGTCAGCTCTCCACATCAGGTGGCCAAAGTATTGGAGTTTCAGCTTCAACATCAGTCCTTCCAATGAACACCTAGGACTGATCTCCTTTAGGATGGACTGGTTGGATCTCCTTGCAGTCCAAGGGACTCTCAAGAGTCTTCTCCAACACCACAGTTCAAAGGCATCAATTCTTCGGCGCTCAGCCTTCCTCACTGTCCAACTCTCACATCCATACATGACCACTGGAAAAACCATAGCCTTGACTAGACGGACCTTTGTTGGCAAAGTAATGTCTCTGCTTTTCAATATGCTATCTAGGTTGGTCATAACTTTCCTTCCAAGGAGCAAGTGTCTTTTCAGACACAGCTTTTCCTGCCTGGACTGTTTTTACTTGAGCGGTTCAAACACTGGACCTCGGTGCTGGGTTGGGCCTGCCCACCTTGCTGTCATCCTGGCCCCGCTAACTCGGCGCCTGGGGCCTCGCCTGGGGTCCCGTCCACCCTCAGATGCCCACTGCAGCCTGGAGCTCCTAGGGGCTGTCCTGGCCCGGCCCCCAGAGCCTGGTCAGGCCTGGGCCTTCGGCAGACACAGGCGTAGCTGGGCTGGATTGTGACAGATACACAGGTTTTGAGGGATAGCTGAGCTGAGACAGGGCCCCTGATGCCCGGGGAACAGTGGGCAGCGGCTGGTTCTGTCCTGCTCTCTCCTCTCCCGCTGTCTCTGTCTGTCTCTCTCCTCTCTCTTCCTCTCTCTCACCCCCTCATTTTTGTAGCTGAATTCCTGTGAATTAAATTTACACACAGAAGATGGGCTCCCTGAACTCCCTGACTCCCTGACAAGCGTCACCAGCTCACAAGGCACTGGCCTGCACCCTCGGGCACTGCCTGCACGCCCCACCTCTGCACACAGGGCTTCCTCGGGATGTGTGAGGTGCCAAGCCCACCTGGCAGCTCAGAAGGTGGTGGTCTCCAGGCAGATCCGACTTCGGTCCTCAGCACCTTGTGCTTCCTGCCGCCACCCCACCAGCTGGCTCGTGGGTGCTCTAGACAGCCAGGGAGCGCTGATGACCTGGCAGTGGGCACCCTAGGGACACTCACACTGATGGGGGTGTCAGGGGAGGGGGCTTGGGTAGAGGGAGGTCATACCCACCCATGCTGGGCAGAGGGGGTCCTGCCACAGAGCCAGGGCAGGCAGGACACCGAGGGTGAGGGAGAGGAGGTCCCGGGGTCCCCAGCCCACCCCAGGCCCTGAAGCCTCCTGGACCAGTTTCCACAGCCGCACGGCCTGGCTGCCACGGACCAGGGAGCCATCAGGCGGGTGAGCTGGGCTTCAGCCTGGATCCCAGCTGTACCCCCTTCTGGGGACCAGGTTGGACCATGTGGGGACCCTCTTGCTCTCTGCTCCCTCGACCCCCAGACTCCACGGCTGGGCCGCTCTACTGAGTTGTGTGACTGGGGTCTGAGGGTCCCCACCTCCAAGACTCTTGGCAGACGTTTTGTTGACATTTAATGACGTGGCCTTATTTGTTGGTTATTTGCAGGGGTGTGTGGGCTCTCTCCTGGCCCAGAGGAGAAGGGTCTGGCTGGGAGGGTGCAGCAACAGGGCTGGCACCGACCCCTTCTCACAGGAGATGTGAGCCCAGGATGCAAGCCCAGCCAGCGATCTTCCCACAATGCCCTGCAGCCCTGGGCTGTAGCAGTCACTGTGCAGAGTCCCCGCCCCAGGCTTCTGCCCATCAATCCTCCTGCTGTCCCCGCTGCCTGGCACAGGGGTGGCGGGTGAAGGGTGGTGCCATCAGGGCTGCAGGGCCCTCTGAGACCACCCGCCACCACCCACGCCAGGGAAGGACCACCCATCAGCCTGGCCTCAGCAGCCTGAAAACTCCAGAATTCAGCCTCTTGTTCTGGGTGCCCCCAGTTTGCACTCAGACCCTCCCTTCGGGAAGCCTCCTCCCTGGGCACTGCGGGGTGAGGGGCTGGGTGGGAGGCCTGTGTCGTCCTGTCTGGAACTGGGTCTCCAGGCACCTTCCCAGAGGCGGGGGGCTTTGGGGGTCCCGTGGCTGCCCGGTCAGGACCCCACTGTTGTTGCTCCGAGGAAGCGTCTCTGGGCCTGCAGAGTCTTCTCCAGATAACACTTCCTGTGCCCGGGGAGCTGGTCCCCAGAGCTGCCCTCTCACCGCTGGGACGTCCCTGAGGCCTGTTGCCCAGCAACCGCCTGGTGCAACCAGGGCAACCGCCATCCCGATCTCACCCAGGCCCCCATGTTTCCACTGCGTCAGTGTTCTCAGCCCCGGGAGCCAGGAGGACCGGCCCAGAGCAGCAGCAGCCTTGAGTCCCATCTCTGGGGGGCAGGCGTGGATCCTCGGTTTCTCCCAGCCTCACCAGTCAAGTGTCCAGTGGAGGCCCGACAGCGGGCGCCCTTGACCCAGCCACAGGGCACGTAGGGCCCCATCAGGCCGTGGCGTCCGGCCTGGCGCTCAGGGCCTGTCCTTCAGCTGTCCCTGTCAGCCGGAAGCGAGAGGAGATGTCTGAGTGGCCCTCGGCCTGCCTACTCCTGAGTCAGTTGGGGTGCTGTGTCTTCACCAGCCTGAGACGGGGTAAAAACAGGGCTTCACAAGCTGAGAAGTGCCCTGTGTCCCCATCTGGGGTCTGGGTCCCAGCCGCTGTGAGGCCCACGTGGTCAGCAATTCCCAGTCCGCAAGACTGTACCAACAGCCCCAGCTGCATCTGCATCAAAATTAGTTGCAAAGAGCAATTAGCACTTCATTAATAATCAATGAGGTGCCAATTTACACAGCGCCCAGGAACAAATTGCAGATTCAGTTTGGCCTGTGATGGAGAGGGCTCCGGTGCCAGCCCGGGCAGAGAGAGTTCCAGACTGACGGGTGACGGGAAGGGGCAGCTGGGCACCCCCAACTCTCCTCCGCTGCCGTGGAGGCAGGAGCGGGGAGACGAGTGAGTGAGTGAGTGAGTTCCCACGTGTGTGGGCCGGGAGGGCCCGGGGAATGGAGCGGGTGGCGAGCCGCCCTTGGCCGCCGTGGGCCCGCCATGCCCCCCGGCCATCAAGGGGCAAGTGGGGCTTTCCTGAGCTGCACACGCCGTGCTGCACTCTCCACGCCGCGTGTCCTCTGTCCCTCTTCACAGGCGAGGATGCCAGGCCCAGATAGCGTGGTGGGCCTGAGCGTGGCCCCCAGCTGCACATGCCCAAACCCTGCAAGCGCCACGGGGACCCTCATTTTCTGTCCCCGCCACTCTGTGGGCCTCCTAGCACCCGACCCAGGGAGGTCTGGCCTTACGAGTCCGACGAGGCCCCGTGACCTGGGCCAGTCAAGGAGGGCTCCCTGGAAGAGGAGGAGAGAGCCAAGTCAGAAGCCGGCTTTTGCCTTCCCCTCCCACCGACCCCACTTGCCTCTGCTGCCCCCCACCCTGCCCAGGTCCCCCCAGTCCTCATCTGCTTTAGGTTACCTGGAAGCCTCCTGGCCGGGGGTACCCCTGGGACGGCCTTAGGGCTGGCCGGCGGTGGGGCTGATCCCGAGGAGAGACCCACAGTGAATGCTTCAGGTGATCACGCCTGGGACGTGCTGCCTGGCAGCTGGGATGGGCTCTCATGGCCAGCGAGGCCATGGACATGCAGGGCGCTGGAGGGAACCAGGCCTGGGGCATCAGGAAGGAGGAGGTCAGCTGAGACAGGGGTCTGGGTTTTACTCTGGGGTCTTCACAGGGATGGGGGGTGTGGCCTGGGATCCACTGGCTGCCTTGTGGGGGCTGCCACTGGAGCCGAGAGAGGGCCTGGGTGTCACAGGAGAGGCGGACAGCAACCCTGGCGCAGGCAGGGCCACGGTGGGGGAGGGGAGGGCAGTGCTTCGGGTTTTCACACCCTGGTCGGTCGCTGGCAGGTGTAAGCAGACTCCCGGCCAGGGCCGCGCAGGGCCTCTCCGATTCCACCCAGGACCCGGCCCGCTCGCCGCCCCTCGCCTGCACGCGCCACCCTCACCATGAGATTGAATTTATAGCGGACTCCAACACATTTAAATCCATTTATTGCAAAATTACTTTTCAATAATTATATCACCATGCCGACTCTGTTGCATAATGAAATTAGCATGAGAGATATTAGAGAGAATATAAAATTATAAGAAATATTGAAATACCTCTTCCCGTCTGTCTCCATGAAGCCCCGTAGCTTAACCGGGAAGCGGGCACACCTCACGGATGGGATTGGAATGCATAGAGGGTAGTTTTATAATGTCTTTTGTATAAATTAATTATAACAGTTATTGCAGCTCTCCATTATTGGATTGAAATTTCCCTCCACCAGAGCCGATTAAGGGAGAACAGGACCCTTGCTGGTGGCCCCAGGGTGGAGGGGCTGAGGGAGGGGCAGGGGACAGGCCCGGACTTTGTGGTCACACAGGTCACAGTTCAAATTTGGGTCCTGCTGTGTGTCTCCAGCAAAGTGACTTAACTTCTCTGATCTTGGGTTTCCCCTCAATTACTAAAAAAAAAAGAAGAAAACCACTAGTAACTCAGCCGCGGTGCAGGAGGAAGAAAAGAGCGTGTGTTGAGTGCTGGTGAAGGCGGTGCCACAGTTAAGTGTCTCCGCACGGCAAGCAGCTGCGGGCCCCGCGGCCTACCGCAATAGTGAATGCTGGCTTCGCGGCAGGCTTCCAGGGTCATGGATGGGAGGGCGGCTTGGTTGGGGGTCTGGCTCAGGTTCTCCTACTTCTGCTACAGGACTCAGCTGGGGCTGGGTCACCTGAAGGCCCACCGTAGGCCAGAGGCTCCCGTCCAGGTGGCTGGTGGCCGATGGCCGGGGTCCCGGTGCCTGCCTCCCGGCCCCACACAAGCTGAGAGTCCTCACAGCCCCATGGCTGGCCTCCTATAGCCAGCAACCCAGAAGAGCTGCGTCCTCCATGGCCTGCATCAGGGGTCACAGGCCGGTGTGTCCCCCGACTCCGATTCATCGTGGGAGGGGGCAACGCGGAGGCATAAGGACCGGGAGTCCAGCATCCCTGGCCACGTCCCTCGCACCTCTCCCTGGGGTTCGGTGGGGGGGTCTCCACGGCTGGCCAGGGCACGCTATCCCTGAGGAGGGCCTGTGCTCTTGTCCAGCCCAGTCTGCTCACCCGGGGCCCGGCCCCTCCCCTCCAGGTTGGGGTCGGGCTCTGGGAGAGGGGGGAGGAGGCCCCGAGTGAGCAAGGGCAGAGGCTGGAAGATGAGGATGCAGGAGCGGGACCCAGGCCCCCGAGCCGCGGAGGCTGTGCCTGGGGGGCCGCAAGGGTGGGCCTCGGCCCCCTCTGCCCGCAGAGGACCCCACTCTGGACCCAGGGTCGTTAGTAGGGGCCCCCTCAGTGGCCTCACTCTTTAGACCTCATCCAGAGACCAGCTCTAACTTACTCGTGAGGCGGGGAGGCTGTTTACGGGGCCGGAACCGCCAGTCCAATCAATGCGGTGCTGAGAGTGGACGACCAGCCCTGTGGCGTCTGGAGTTTAACTGCAGGATGTGCGCTTTCCGGGGGGCCCTCGCCCCTGCGTGTGCCCCAGAGAGCCCGGGGTTAATTGATGCAGCCCTTTGCTCCCCGACCATGCGAGCCCCTTAAGTTTATTAAACTAATGCGTTTCACGAAGCGCTCATCCCCAGGAACGCGATTAACAGAAAAGCGTTCCTTTCCCTGCAGTGGGACACCCCAAACCGGGGAAGAAGGCAGAGGTGGGACACCCCTAAATTTAGGAAGCAGGCAGAGGGGTGCAGAGCACCAGTAGGCCACCCGTGCAGACAAACGCCCACCTGTGGCCCCAGAAGCCACGCAGCTCTTGATGCTGAGACCTGGCCTGACCAGGTCCCTCAGCCTCCTTGTCCCTGCTGCCTCTCTCCGGGTCCACGTGTGGTTCTCTCCGCAGGGTGGGTGGCCAGCGGACCCCTGGACCCCAACTGAGGGGAGGGGAAAGGGCCTTCACACTGCCTACTGGGATGGGCCTCAACACTTTCCTCTTCACTTCCCTGACTCTCACGAAGCCCAGGGTCACTCCAGGGTCCATCTCCCAGCCCAGGGGCCCAGGGTACACAAGAACATTTCCCAGTTTATTTACTTGCTGAATGGCTAATGTTTAAGATTTTAAAAGGAGAGGGCTATGTGTGCACCCCAAAGAAGCCAGAGGCTACCTATGAAGTGTCCATAGCACCAGAAACTGGGAGGAACAATGCATCCTTCCGTAGGAGGATGGATAAATAAGCCTTGGGGCATTCGAGCAGTGGAGTACTACGCAGCACTGACAAAGAACAAGGGCTGCCTGCACGCCACAGACGGGTCTCAGCACGTGACGATGAGTGAAGTGGCCTCCCGGGGCTCCACACGGGGGCCCCAGGACCAGCTGCACTGCTGGGTCCACTGAGCTGCTCGCCTGGGAGCAGGCACTTTGTGGAACGTGGCTTTGGGGGCTTATTTTTTTAAGCAGAGAAGGGTTTACAGAGAAAAGATTTCATCTCACTGTCTCCAGCCCAGCGAGCTCCCCTCTCAGAGTCAATGTCGACGTTGTCCTGGGAGCCCTTCCAGAAACATCCCGTACACACACGTAAGAGCCGGTATGGCTCTGCAGGTGGAACAGACACCCCAAGCGATTGTGCTGATGCTTGAGCCAAGACCCCGGTCCAGGACAGTGAGCTTTATACCTTCAGGGGGAAAGCGAGCAGGGCGTGGGTGAGGGGGTCCATTCCTGAGAGTGTCGACTAAGAAACACTTCCATTATTCATGGATTTTCCAGAAAACCTTGAAAGTCGCATTGTGGGCCACCCGTGACAAGTTGTCTGCAGAAGTGTCTCCCAGGACCCAGGGTGACTGGCGGGGCCGGGAGTGAATTGAAGACGCCGGTCTCTTGTTCAAAAGCTGGAAAAGGTGACCCTGGAAAAGCCCACCCAAGGCTGCTCCTGCTCTTCTGCGGCCCCCCTCCTGCCGAGCAGAAAGTCTCACGACCCTGCGAAGAGATGCCAAAACACTGTCAGGCAGCGAAACACACATAACGTAAACTTACCACGTTAAGCATCTGTCAGCACCCAGTTCAGAGGCAGTAAGAGCATCAGCGTTCTCGTGCAACTGCCACCACCATCATCTCCAGAACGTTCTCATCTTCCCCAACCGAGACTCTGTCCCCATGGACACTAACTCCCCACGCCCCCAGTCCCTGGCCTCCACCCCCTACTTCCTGTCTCCGTGACCCTGACTCCCCTGGGGACCTCACAGAAGTGGAGTCGCCCAGTGTCTGTCCGGTGTCTGCTTATTTCACTGAGCATCACGTCCTCAAGGTCCATCCGCGCTCCGGCAGGAGTCAGGGTTCCCTCCGTGAATCACAGTCCAGCATGTGGTGAATCACAGTCCAGCATGTGGAAGGAGCACGCTGTGCTTACATCACCATCGACGGGCACTCGGGTGGCTCCACTGTCTGGTCACTGTGAGTGACGCTGCTCTGAACACGGGCACAGAAGTATCTCTTCGAGTCCCTGCTGTCAGTCCATTGTGTATAGACCAAGAAGAGGGGTGATTCCATTTCATTTTTTGAGGAAGCATCGCACTGTTTCCCGTGGTGGCTGCACCGTTTTACGCTCCCAAGGGCGGTGCTCCAGTGTCTCCAGGTCCTCATCGACACTTGCTATTTTCCATTTTACTTACATCTTTAGAACAGCCGTCCTAATAGGTGTAAAGTGGTAGTTACCTCATTGTACGTGTTGAGAGAGGGCATCAGAGAGCAGGCGCACTGAAACCATACTCACAGAAAACTAGTCAATCTAATCACACTAGGACCACAGCCTTGTCTAACTCAATGAAACTAAGCCATGCCCGTGGGGCAACCCCAAGACGGGCGGGTCATGGTGGAGAGATCTGACAGAATGTGGTCCACTGGAGACGGGAATGGCAAACCACTTCAGTATTCTTGCCTTGAGAACCCCATGAACAGTATGAAAAGGCAAGATGATAGAATACTGAAAGAGAAACTCCCCACGTCGGTAGGTGCCCAATATGCTGCTGGAGATCAGTGGAGAAATAACTCCAGAAAGAATGAAGGGATGGAGCCAAAGCAAAAACAACACCCATTTGTGGATGTGACTGGTGATAGAAGCAAGGTCCAATGCTGTAAAGAGCAATATTGCATAGGAACCTGGAAAGTCAGGTCCATGAATCAAGGCAAATTGGAAGTGGTCAAACAGGAGATGGCAAGAGTGAACGTCGACATTCTAGCAATCAGCAAACTAAAATGGACTGGAATGGGTGAATTTAACTCAGATGACCATTATATCTACTACTGCAGGCAGGAATCCCTTAGAAGAAATGGAGTAGCCATCATGGCCAACAAAAGAGTCCGAAATGCAGTACTTGGATGCAATCTCAAAAACGACAGAATGATCTCTGTTCGTTTCCAAGGCAAACCATTCAATATTACAGTAATCCAAGTCTCTGCCCCAACCAGTAACGCTGAAGAAGCTGAAGTTGAACGGTTCTATGAAGACCTACAAGACCTTTAGAATACCCAAAAAAGATGCCCTTTTCATTATAGGGGACTGGAATGCAAAAGTAGGAAGTCAAGAAACACCTGGAGTAACAGGCAAATTTGGCCTTGGAATATGGAATGAAGCAGGGCAAAGGCTAATAGACTTTTGCCAAGAAAATGCACTGGTCATAACAAACACCTTCTTCCAACAACACAAGACAAGACTCTACACATGGACATCACCAGATGGTCAACACCAAAATCAGATGGATTATATTCTTTGCAGCCAAAGATGGAGAAGCTCTACACAGTCAGCAAAAACAAGACCGGGAGCTGACTGTGGCTCAGATCATGAACTCCTTATTGCCAAATTCAGACTTAAATTGAAGAAAGTAGGGAAAACCACTAGACCATTCAGGTATGACCTAAATTAAATCCCTTATGATTATACAGTGAAAGTGAGAAATAGATTTAAGCGACTAGATCTGATAGATAGAGTTCCTGATGAACTATGGACGGAGGTTCATGACATTGTACAGGAGACAGGGATCAAGACCATCCCCATGGAAAAGAAATGCAAAAAAGCAAAATGGCTGTCTGGGGAGGCCTTACAAATAGCTGTGAAAAGAAGAGAAGCCAAAAGCAAAGGAGGAAAGGAAAGATATAAGCACCTGAATGCAGAGTTCCAATAGTAAGAAGAGATAAGAAAGCCTTCTTCAGCGATCAATGCAAAGAAATTGAGGAAAACAACAGAATGGGAAAGACTAGAGATCTCTTCAAGAAAATAAAAATCAGTCATTAATAGA
>NW_011475873.1:11998-15055 GCF_000754665.1 Bison bison bison
TGGCCACAGGACTGGAAAAGGTCCGTTTTCATTCCAATCCCAAAGAAAGGCAATGCCAAAGAATGCTCAAACGGCTGCACAATTCCACTCATCTCACACGCTAGTAAAGTAAAGCTCAAAATTCTCCAAGCCAGGCTTCAGCAATATGTGAACCGTGAACTTCCTGATGTTCAAGCTGGTTTTCGAAAAGGCAGAGGAACCAGAGATCAAATTGCAAACATCCACTGGATCATCGAAAAAGCAAGAGAGTTCCAGAAAAACATCTATATCTGCTTTATTGACTATGCCAAAGTTTTTGACTGTGTATGGACCACAATAAACTATGGAAAATTGTGAAAGAAATGGGAATACCAGACCACCTGACCTGCCTCTTGAGAAATCTGTATGCAGGTCAGGAAGCAACAGTTAGAACTGGACGTGGAACAACAGACTGGTTCCAAATAGGAAAAGGAGTATGTCAAGGCTGTATATTGTCACCCTGCTTAGTTAGCTTATATGCAGAGTAGGTCATGAGAAACAGTGGGCTGGAAGAAGCACAAGCTGGAATCAAGATTGCTGGGAGAAATATCAATAACCTCAGATATGCAGATGACACCACCCTTATGGCAGAAAGTGAAGAGGAACTCAAAAGCCTCTTCATGAAGGTGAAAGTGGGGAGTGAAAAAGTTGGCTTAAAGCTCAACATTCAGAAAACTAAGATCATGGCATCTGGTCCCATCACTTCATGGGAAATAGATAGGGAAAGAGTGGAAACAGTGTCAGACTTTATTTTTCTGGGCTCCAAAATCACTGCAGATGGTGATTGCAGCCATGAAATTAAAAGATGCTTACTCCTTGGAAGGAAAGTTATGACCAACCTAGATAGCATATTCAAAAGCAGAGACATTACTTTGCCAACAAAGGTCCGTCTAGTCAAGGCTATGGTTTTTCCAGAAGTCACGTATGGATGTGAGAGTTGGACTGTGAAGAAAGCTGAGCGCCGAAGAATTGATGCTTTTGAACTGTGGTGTTGGAAAAGACTTTTGAGAGTCCCTTGGACTGCAAGGAGATCCAACCAGTCCATTCTAAAGGAGATCAGTCCTGGGTGTTCTTTGGAAGGAATGATGCTAAAGCTGAAACTCCAGTACTTTGGCCACCTCATGCAAAGAGTTGACTCATTGGAAAAGACTCTGATGCTGGGACGGATTGGGGGCAGGAGGAGAAGGGGACGACAGAGGATGAGATGGCTGGATGGCACCACCGACTCGATGAACGTGAGTTTGAGTGAACTCCAGGAGTTGGTGATGGACAGGGAGGCCTGGCGTGCTGCAATTCATGGGGTCGCAAAGAGTCGGACACGACTGAGCGACTGAACTGAACCGAATAATTCGTGATACTGAGCATCTTTTCATGCACTTGTCAATTTGTATATTTTCTTTGGACACATGTCTATGTTTAAGTCATTGAATATGAATATGGAAATTTCTACTGTTCATTTGTTAATTGGGTTGAGTTTTCATTGCTGTTGTGATTTTTAAAGTATATTTCTGGATATTAACCTCTTATCATATTTATGATTTTCAAGTATTTTCTCCCTCCCGTAGGAGCCTTTCACTCCATGGATCGTGCTCTTTGGCACACCCAAGTTTTTCATTCTGATGATTCCAATTTGTCTATTTTTACTTTTGTTGCCTGTGTTTTGGTGTGACCTCCAAGAAATCACTACCAGACATAATGTCACAAAGGGGGTCCCATCTGTTCTAAGAGCTTTATAGCTCCGCTGTTCTGTTCAGGTCTTTGATCCACTTTGCATCATTTGTATGTGGTATGAGACAAGGATTCCCCTTCATTCTAGAAGTGTGTGGACTCTCCGTTCTTGGTGTGTGGATTTCCAGTTTTCCCAGAGCCCCTTGTTGAAAGGACTGTCCTTCCCCAGTTGAACAGCCTTGGCACCATGAGTGCTCAGTTGCGTCTGACTCTCTGAAACACCAAGGACTGCAGCCCGCCAGGCTCCTCTGTCCATGGGATTTTCCCAGTAAGGACACTGGAGTGGGTTGTCATTTCCTGGGCATCTTCCTGATCCAGGTATTGAACCTGTGTCTCCTGAGTCTCCTTCATTGCAGGTGGATTCTTCATCACTGAGCCACTGGGAAAGCCAAATGGTGAGTTTTATTTATTTCACATCATTCTAAGTAAAAAAAATTTTTTTAATTTTAATTATTAGCATGAATTTTAGCACTCACCTTTGTATTGTACAATGTCAGCTTTAAATGAGAATATAAGGGTATTTAACTCATATGCAAAATCATCAAATGACACAGTTCCTATTTTCTTGCTCATACATCGTATGTTTTCTTCTTACTAGAACAGTTGACAGCATTTCTCCAGGACGGCTGCTGCCCCATGCTTTTCCAGAACCTTCCATCAAGTGGGTCGAGTGCATGTCCTCTCCCCTTGAACCTGGGTGGACCTCAGTGGCTGTTCAACCAGCTGCAGAGCAGCTTCAAAGGGACGGTCACAAAAATGCCAGGTGCTGCCACTGTATTCTCTTAAAAGCCAGTTGCTGTGCTGGGAAGGAGCCCCCGCATGGAGAAGAACCAAGACCCCCGCCCAGCGGGCCACTGTATTCTCTTAAAAGCCAGTTGCTGTGCTGGGAAGGAGCCCCCGCATGGAGAAGAACCAAGACCCCCGCCCACAGCCCGCTGGGCTCCTAGGCACAGCCATGCAGACGAACGAGCCCTCACTTTGTTAAGTACAAGGAGCATGCGGCCACTTGGGGCCCTGCCATAGGACCTGCTGTCCACCAGAGTCTCAGGGGAATCCAGGAGGTCTTCCTGGAGCAGGGGACATCTGGGAACACTCTCTGAAGCACAGGTTTACCTGCCTGAGGTGAGGAAAGGGAGTGAGGCGGTGAATGGCAAGACTGGCAGGGGTCCCCAGGACACCCCTCAGAGGCAGAGGCCCAGCTCAGGACCCACAGCCGACCCCTACACTGCAGCCTCTGCCCTCCCATAGGCCCCACGCTCTCATAGGCCCCACCCTTAGGCCCCGCCCTCCCACAGCCCCCATCCTCTCATA
>NW_011475873.1:15155-15379 GCF_000754665.1 Bison bison bison
TTCTCTTAAAAGCCAGTTGCTGTGCTGGGAAGGAGCCCCCGCATGGAGAAGAACCAAGACCCCCGCCCAGCGGGCCACTGTATTCTCTTAAAAGCCAGTTGCTGTGCTGGGAAGGAGCCCCAGCATGGAGAAGAACCAAGACCCCCGCCCAGCGGGCCACTGTATTCTCTTAAAAGCCAGTTGCTGTGCTGGGAAGGAGCCCCCGCATGGAGAAGAACCAAGAC
>NW_011475873.1:15541-16616 GCF_000754665.1 Bison bison bison
CAAGCCCCCACCCTCTCCAGGCCCCGCCCTCACAAGGCCTCATCCTTTCATAGGCCCCGCCCTCTCACAGGCCCCATCTTCTCAAGGCCCTGTCCCTCAAGGCCACGCCCTTTCACAGGCCCCGCCCTCAAAAGCTTGGAGGGTTAGCTCTCTGTCCCTTAAACAGGGGTCCCAGGAGACAGAGTGGTGTGAGTGGGGGCAAGGGCTTCTCACCACTCGCCAATGACCACGGGTGGGGCCGCCCTCCCGCCGGCCCCTGAGCTGTCCCTCAGGTCAGCTGGGTGTCTCCAAGCTCCCCCGAGACCTCAGGTGACATCACTCCCAGCTCTGGGCCGCAGGCCACCCACCTATTCTACCCGGGTCACCCCCACGCCCTGGGGACCTCCCCCCACTCAGCCCCCCATGGCAGGTTTGCCCTCCCGCGCCTCTGCGCAGGCTGGCCCTGTCGTTGACTGGGCCAGCACCGTCCAGGGCGCCCCACCCCTGGGAATGTGGCAGCGGACAGGCAGGAGGCAGAGGCCCTGTCCAGGGTACGTCCCGGCTCCTGGCTCCTCCGTGGAGTCTGTTTGTTTTCATAACCAATTCAATATTTAAGACCCGGCGAGCCGCTGCCTGAGCTCGCGGGCTCCCCCTTCCTTTGTCTCAGTTCCCCTCCGCCCCTCGCACCTCCTGACAAACCAAGCGGCTCTGATGGAAAATTCATTAGTGGTCCGGTCCTCCCTCCCGCCCGCGTTCCCAGGCAGCTCCGCGCCCGACGTGTCAGCCTCTCCATCCTGATTATCTGGAGACGCCAATTTCAAAGAGACATCTTAATAGTGATGTCAACGAATTAATTAGATGTGTTAATGAGCTAAAAGCAACCCAAATTAAATTAATGCAGTAATAAGCGCAGACAGCAAAATTAGCTCCAATTTCTCTAAATGATTCTGAACTGTACACAACACCTCATCTCGCTAGAACATTACCATCCCCCAAAGCTAATCAAGAACTGGCGCAATTAACTGCTTAATTACAAACAGGCGCGTGCACGGGCGGGCGCACACGCACACACACACGCGTGCACTCACGCACACAC
>NW_011475873.1:16724-22433 GCF_000754665.1 Bison bison bison
ACACACGGCAGGCAGGGAGAATTCAGCCTGGGCCGGCCTGGGGGGTGGGGTGGGGGCTGCAGACCCCCCTGAGTAGCCCAGGTCATCATTTCCTGCCTCCTTTCCTGGCTTCAGGAGGCTCAGCCTCCCCAAAGCCAAGCTGGGCGCTGTGGACAGTGTCAGGTGTCTGGACCAGGCCAGTCAGGGGGAAGGGACAGCTGCAGGGCTCCCCTACCACCCCTGGGCATCTGCCTGGGGGCGCTGAGATGGGGTCGGGGGAGGAAGGGAAGAGGGAGGAGGGGCGTGACAAGGCTGAGGGCAGGGGAGGGGCCGTGCAGCGAGTTGTTTATTGCTTGCATCAGAATCTGAGTTGCAACTAAAGAGCTAATTGTCCAGCCCGGCTGATTTCCCAGCGGGCAGGGAGAGCTGCTAATAGCTTCCAAGCCACTCAGGTATCTGATTAGCTGTAATTGCAGCTGGAGACGGGAGAGAGGTGAGGACACGAGTGGAGAAATGGGCAGGGCATGAGGCCGGGGCCAGAGTGAGGCCGGGAGGGGGCACAGGCAGGTGCAGGGCAGGAGGGGCTCTGGCCAGAGAAGGTGAGGGAGGGGGCGGAGGTGCTTGGGAAGGCCGGCCCCTGGCAAGCTCTCCGTGGACCACGTGGCATACACACACCCCGTGTGGACCCAGAACCCCGCTGCCCTGGCCACACCGTCTCGGGGGAGGCCTGCACCCCAGCAGGCCCGTATGTAAAACGGGGCATAGTCTGCCTCGGGGGCCGGGCATGCGGGCTGCACCCAGGACCCAGAGCCGGGCGATGGGAGTGGGCCAGGGCTGCACACAGTCAGTGCCAACAGGCAGGGGCTGAAGGAGCTGCCCTGTGGGCATCAGGCAGGCGGGTGGCATGGCCGGGACCCCTGCCCATCTCCCACCCTCCTGCCTTTTACAGAGAAGAGTTCTGTCTCCTTAGCCAAGAATGATTTTGTTCATTTCTGATCAATTCAGGGAGGAAGGAGCTGGTTGATCAGCCCCTGCCAATTAGGCCCCCCTACCCCAGGCACCCCATCCCCCTAAGAGAATGGCTCTTCTCAGAGGAGGGTGGGGCGGGGTCCCCAGGAGGACCACAGATGGGGTCGGGGGCAGGGGGCTGCCAGGCCCCATCAGTCTACAAGCTACCCTCCCCCCGAGGCAGGATCCCCCAGCCCTGGCCCCCGCCCTCCTCATTTCCTGGGTGTCTTCCCCTTGTGCGTGTGTTCACTTGTCCATCTGTTTGTGTTTCAGTGTATTGATTGCTTTAAAATACATTCATTTCCATCCTTGCTCCAAACGAGAAGAAAGGTGACCCTACCTCATTAACCTGTCAGCCGGGCCGCAAGCTGCAAGCCCGTGGTGGCACCCTGCCCCTGGGGACCCAGGTGACGGCCACTCCCCTGCCCCCGGGAGCTCCTGGGTGCTGAGCCCCGACACGTGCACTGATGATGGGCCTGGGAACCCCTGTGTACTGGGGGCAGAGGACAAGCCAGGGAAGTGGCTTTGGGGGGCAGGATGTGGGTTAGTGGGGTGGCTCAGTGGGGGTGCCAGATGTGACATGGAAGGAAAGTGGGGATCTGTTGGAGCCCCAAGGGGGTGGCCCCTCACGAGTCCCAGGGCCAGGCCTCACCCCCCTGGCCTCTGCTTTCAAGCCTGCAAAATGGGGGCATCGCAGCTATGCTCTCAAGGAAAAGAGGCTCAGCGACTTCAGGGCCAGCAGAGACTGCCGCCACCCAAGGCCACCCAGGCCACAGGCCCACGGATGAGGCATCACGCAGTGGTCATGAGTACAGGCAGGGCCGTGCCCCCTGGGGCCAGAGTGTGTGGTCCCCAAGCTGGGGCCTCACTCCAGTGTACAGGTGAGGAGAGTGAGGCTGGGAGCCAGGGGTGGATACAGCTCAGGGTCACCCGGGCCCTCTGCGTGTCCCCCTCCAATGCCAGGTGGTCACCTTTGGCCGTGGTTCCAGAACTTTATTCCACAGCAGAAAGAAAAGATTGTTTTGCTCAGCAAGTGTTCCTACGAGCTTTCTCCTCCCTGAGCAGGGGTGAGTCCCAGAGTCCCTGGGGTGGGGACAGTGGGGCGTGGGGGTAGGAGGAGCTGTGGGGCCGGCAGGGGATGGAGAAGGGGTGGGGCCACAGCTGGCCAATCGGAGGGCTAGACGCGGCAGCCACGTGACCACGCCTTGGTCTCCATCCTCCGACGACAGCTTGCGGGCTGGGGGCTTCTGTGGCGGGGGGGAGTGTCCTGTATCAAGGCCCAGGTGCTCGTGGGCCGTGCCGTTTGCACCCACACAGGTGCACACGCGGGCCGGCCAGCTGGCCCCGGGGAGCCGGGCGCCGGCGTCTCGGTGCACACCTGGAGGCCTCCAGGCTCCCACAGCCCACACCAATCAGGAACTCACTCTGCATTATTTTAATTTGTCTCTGGGGCCCTGCAAGGAAAGTCTTGCGATTATTATTATATTTTGGCTGCAAACTCCAGCCACCATTATATAAATTACGTGTAATTGAATCCATCAGAGGCAGTTTCTTTTAAGCAATCATGTTTCCCCTTCCCGGACCATGGGCACCATCTCCTCACAACTGACCTCCGTGCTCCTGCTGAGAACTTTCTGGCCCTTCCGAGGAGGAGGGAGGCCTGTGGACCGCCCGACCACCTCACCCACGGGGTACCGGGTGCTTTGACGTCTGACTGCCGTGGGGCCCGCCCTCCGGTGCCACTTCTTGCTGTGCGGCCTGCAGCTAGGAGTCTGCCCTCTCTGAGCCTCGTTTTCTCCTCTGTGACAGCCTCTGCCCCAAAGGGCTGGCATGAGGCCTAAAGGCAATAGATAATGCCTGGAAAGCCCTCCGTGTGGTGCCCACTGGGAGCTTCCTGCTTGGGGATCTCTGCCTCCAGCATCCCAGCCCAGAGCACACCCACTTAGTACCGGGATCTGCTTTAATCAGGTGTGAGGGGCACGGACTCAGACGTGCCTGTCATGAAGGAAGCTCGTGTTATTGTCACGTTCCCGCAGGGCCGCACAGGGAAGCCCCAAGGTCGGGCAAGAGGTCTAGTGAGGGGCACTGCGGGCCCGGGGCTGCCCTTGGTGGTCTGGGACCTGCCTGGAGACGAAGGCAGGAAGACCACAGCAGGAGGGTGCCAGGTCCTGGAGAAAGGGGTGGGTGGGCTCCGCACTGGCTGGTTTGTGTCTGAAAAGTGCACCCTGGCAGGTGAGTTTTATCTGTCTTTGCTGCTGCTGCTGCTAAGTCACTTCAGTCGTGTCCGACTCTGTGCGACCCCATAGACGGCAGCCCACCAGGCTCCCCCGTCCCTGGGATTCTCCAGGCAAGAACACTGGAGTGAATTGCCATTTCCTTCTCTAATGCATGAAAGTGAGAAGTGAAAGTGAAGTCGCTCAGTCATGTCCGACTCTAGCGACCCCATGGACTGCAGCCCACCAGGCTCCTCCATCCATGAGATTTTCCAGGCAAGAGTATGGAGTGGGGTGCCATTGCCTTCTCCATTATCTGTCTCTAGGACTTGGCGAACCCCGGCGGGGGCGGGGGCGTGCCTCAGCCAGGCCCCCATGTGTGTCAGAGGATCAGACAGACAGAAAATAAGGAAACACAGTTAATATGATGATATCCAAGTGATGCTGGCAACGGAGCCCCTCCGTTGGGGCCAAGAGAGGAGGCTGTCCCCGAGTGCAAGTGAGGACGCTGAGGCCCAGTGGGACCGCTTGCCTGAGGTCATGCAGGGGGCCAGGCAGGGTCTGGTGAAGACCAGCCTGGAGATCGCACGTTCCTGGGCTGGGGCTGGGGGCTGTCGGAGGACGGAGGAAGGGCTGGACGTGGGAGGCCGTGCTGGTCTGCGTCACGGGCCACCAAGGCCCTGGCCATGCGCACAAGTGCACAGCGGGGGCTCCGTCAGCGCCTGCTCTCTGGGCGACCCCATCTGCCCTGCGGGAGGTGCCATGTTGGGTCGGGGCCAGGATGGCACACGCCCTTCGCTGGCTGCTATGGGGCCAGCAAGACACAGGACTGCTGCTGTCACTGTGGGGAAGGGGATGGTCGACACCAGTCCTTGTACAATCACACAGCCAGGGCGGCCTGGGCTCTGCACTCGAGGCAAACCCGCCTGTGGCTCCAGCCCGGGCGCCCCCTAAGCGCGCCTCTCACCGCGTCCCTGTGTCAGTTTCCTTCCAAAGGGATTTCAAGCGCTTCCAAGTGTCCAGCAAGGGAGCGGAGAGTCTCTCCAGGCACAAGACTTCCAAGTGTCCAGCAAGAGAGCTGAGAGTCTCTCCAGGCACAAGACTGTACACGGACGTTCACAGAAGCGTGACTCACAACGGCCAAAACGTGGGACCCGCCCCAACGCCCATCCCAGGAGGAGGGGATAACAAACAGGGGTGTAGGCTTCAGCTTCCGAGACAGAGGGAGCGCTGAGGCCGCCCCAACACGGATGGACCTTGAAGACGTGCGCGTGGAAGAGGAAGAAGTCGACCAAAGGACGCGCGTCCCGTTGATGAGAAGCGTCCAGATGAGCAAATCTCTAGGAACAGAGGGTGGCCCAGGCGGCGCTCGTGGCCGGTGCAGGAGACACAAGAGGCGAGGTTCCGTCCCTGGGTTGGGAAGACCCCCTGGAGGAGGGCAGGGCAACCCACTGCAGCAGTCTTGCCTGGAGAATCCCACGGACAGAGGAGCCTGGAGGGCTACGGTCCCTAGGGTCGCAGAGAGAGGACACGACTGAAGCGACTTAGCACGCACACATGCATAGAAACGGAGGGCTGGGGGTGGGGAGGGTGGGCAGTGACTGCTGGTGTGGGCGGGGCTTCTTTTGGGGGTGACGACCCCTTTCTGGGATGAGGTGGTGCTGACCGCCGCCCGCTCTGTGGCTTGCACTTAGAATGCCGAAGTGTACGCTTCAGAAAAGAGAACGGTGCGGCTAGCGTGTGAGTTCCCCGCGGCTGCTGTAACAAAGAACCACAAGCTAGGTGGCCAGAACCACAGGTCCTGGAGGCCAGAAGGCAAGGTGTTGGCAGGGCCAGCCCCCCTCCAAGGACTGTAGGGTGTGCTGCCAGCCACTCCAGGGGCTCCTGGGGCGGGGGGAATCCTTGGCTAGTGGTCACATCGCTCCAATCTCTGTCTCCATCTTCCCGTGACTTCTCTTCTCATAAGGACACCAGTCACCTTAAATCAGAGCCCACCCTAACGCCCTCATCTCACTTGGATTTCCTCTGCAAAGACCTTATTTCCAGGTAAAGCCTCATTCCTGTAGTCATGTATGGATGTGAGTTGGACCATAAAGAAAGCTGAGCACCGAAGAATTGATGCTTTTGAACTGTGGTGTTGGAGAAGACTGTTGAGAGTCCCCTGGACTGCAAGGAGATCCAACCAGTCCATCCTAAAGGAAATCAGTCCTGAATATTCATTGGAAGGGCTGAAGCTGAAACTCCAATACTTTGGCCACCTGATGCGAAGAGCTGACTCTTTGGAAAAGACCCTGATGCTGGGAGGGATTGGGGGCAGGAGGAGAAGGGGACGACAGAGGATGAGATGGCTGGATGGCATCACTAAGTCAATGGACATGAGTTTGAGCAAGCTCCATGACTTGGTGATGGACAGGGAGGCCTGGCGTGCTGCAGTCCATGGGGTCACAACGAGTTGGCCACGACTGAGCGACTGAACTGAACTGAATAGGTGGGGGAGGTCAGGACATCT
>NW_011475873.1:22533-23058 GCF_000754665.1 Bison bison bison
ACAGACGGGGAAACCGAGGCCCAAAGAGGTCAGGGGCTTGTCTGCGACACACAGCAGGCTGGGGGCAGAGCTGGGTCCTTCCTGACCACAGCCCGGAGGCTGAAAATAAGTGTTCTTCAGTTCCAGGGCAGCTTTGAGACACCCTCCACCTATGGTCCTGGTCCCCTCTGCGGGTGACCTTGGCCAGCGCCAGACCCACTCGGACCTCAGTTACTCCCCTGGGAGGCAGGGTTGATGGGGCATCACGGCAAAGTGACCTGCCCGCCAGCCCTGCCTGACCCAGCGCCCAGTGGGGCTGCTACTGTCCCAGCTCCAGGGTCGGCAGCCCTGCTGCAGCCTCTCCCCACCCGTCAGGACCTGCCTGCCCGCCGGTGCGCCAGATAGAGGGGTCCATTCCAGGTCGGGGGGCTTCCTTTGGGCTCTCCATCTGCAAGTTTGGACCCCAGACTCTGAGAGCCCCGAGAAAACCGGAGCCGAGATCTGCCGAAGGCCGGATGGGGAAAGACTCCAGGACCCCGGGCTGTA
>NW_011475873.1:23158-23460 GCF_000754665.1 Bison bison bison
GAGGAGGGGGCCGGCCAGGAGGCAGACACGGCGGGGACAAAGGTCTGCCGACAGCCTGAGGCCGGGATTCAGTGGCGCAGGCAACCAGTGTGGCCGTGCGCGGCGCGGGTCTGCGCCCGTGTGTGCAAGTGTGTGAGGGAGGCGCAGGCAGGCGGCTTATGTGTGCACACAACCGGATGCACACGCACCCGTGCACATCGTGTCTGTGCGCACGGAGCACCTGCCCCGCGCACCCGGCGCGGCCTCGCCGCCCGCGCGCCTTAGGAAACGCCGCAGCGCCACCTGCTGGCTCCGCTCCGGCC
>NW_011475873.1:23560-24515 GCF_000754665.1 Bison bison bison
AGAAGCTGTTATTTTTTCTAGAAAGTTTTAAACATTAAAATATAGAAAGAAAAGAATTATACCCCAGTGTAGGGGGCACAGAGCCTGAATCAGGCTGAGAAGTGACCAGTCTGCGAACAGCAGACGCGACTCTCCACCGGGCTCCATAATAATCTCTCGAATAATGTCGGAGAACAGCAGTGATGACCGGATCCCTGGGCTGCCTGTTGATCTGGGCTGCGGGGATCACCCGGCCTTCCTGGAAGGCCCGCCCCTGAGCTCTGGCCCCGCCCACCCTCCTGGCCCCTCCCACCCAGCCCCCCACGCCCCACCCTAGGCCTGTCAGGCGCCCATGTCCCCAACTTGTAAAGTAACAACCTGTCACACGCACAACCTTTTTGCACCCAAAATGTTCTCTGATCTGTGTAAACTGCAATTGAAGCTGCAGCGCTTGATATTAATATCTTTTGTTTGTGTGTCAGGGTTCTGCAGAATCTAATTAAGGCGTGTTCTCTGCGTATCCGGTGTGTTGGAACAATTCCGCGGAGCAGACAATGCAAGCTGTTGACCTGCAAGATAAACTGTGCTTACGCAGGATTTGGGGGCAGTGGGTGGGCGGCACACGGCTGCTCTTTTCTGCGGGGCACCAGCCACCCACTCGCCTGTCACCCCTGGTGCTAGCGGCGGGGGCGTCTTCACTGGGGAGCATTTATCACTAGAGCGGTTTTCTGCGTGTACTTCTGTGTATACACACAGGCATACGTGTGCACACACACAGATGCACTGGCACACGGGAGGCGGCCTCCCTGGCCAGGCGACTCCTGTCTCAACAGCCCCCGCCCCCAACCCCCCGCTGCCATGTCTTGAGGTGGGCCTAACAGCCCTTATCACAGATGAGGAAGCCGAGGCTTGAAACGCCTGTGTTTAGGCGGAGAACAGCGACTCTGAGAGGCCTCTGGATGCCAGACAAGCCCGC
>NW_011475873.1:24920-25873 GCF_000754665.1 Bison bison bison
CAGGAGGCGGCCCTGGGACTCTGAGCCACTGGTGCCTGGAGAGGTGGGCACCCGGGCCTGAGATTCTGGGGGCCCGGCTGAAGTGGGGACCCCTGCGAGGATTAAACGTGCACCAGGGACACAGGGCACCTCCCTGGTATGGCCCCATTTTACAGATGCAGAAAACGTCACTAGCCAAGGTTCCACGGGGGTGGAGGGAGGGGGCGAAGCCAGAGTGCAGTGTGCGTTCAGCCACGACCAGCAAACTGAGATGTTAACTATTAATTAATAGTTATTTACAAGTACCGACCCACTAGCCCTCGCACCACTTTGCAATAGGGGTGCTGACAGCCACTCCAGAAGCTCGTGCAGAGCCCTGCCTGTATCTGGAAGTGACGGGTAGGGGTCACTCTGCCTTCCGGGCTGCTGCCAGTGCCTGACAGGAGCAGGAATTTGGGCTGGGAGCGGAAATGGTCAGGATTTCAGAGCAAAGTCAGTAGGGTTGACCCCCATAGGCCTGGCTTTTCCCAGCCATAGTGTTGCGGGTGGCTAGAAAAGGTATTTTCTCAGGTTCTGTTCCTGCCACCCGCCTTCCCCCCCACCCCGCAAGGCAGTGCAGGATGCCAGGAACACGTGAAGGACTGAGCAGGGCCAGGGACTGGTGGTTCAGGAGGTCTAGCATCTGGCCCAGCCCCCTGTGGGGTCCCCCCCAGCATCCATGCAAGTCCCTGATGGGAAGTCCGAGCGCCTCTGCCTGCCCAGGCCCCCACGCCCACCATCCTGCTCCAAGGGAGGGGCCTCTTGGAGAAGAAGGGGCTGCCAGGGCAGATGGTGTCGGCCTGGGTGCCAGCCCAGTTAAAGTCACCAGAGGAGCCGGGAAGAGCCTGCTGCTGGGAAAGCCTCTGCCAAGTGCATGGCAGGCCCTGAACCTGGGGGGCGGGGGGGGGGTCACGCCAGGGAGACCCTGAGGGGGG
>NW_011475873.1:25973-31183 GCF_000754665.1 Bison bison bison
GGGGAGGGGCAGCTGCCAGCCTGGCTCGGCAATGTCCCTGACAAGCTTGACCTTGGGCGAGTCCTTCTGCCCGCCCTCCTTTCCCAGCCCCCCAGGCCCTGCTGTCCGAACTCCTGCCCACCAGCTATGTGGGCATCCAGTCACACACAGCTCCATTTGTACCCACTGGGCCCCTGGCTGGCTGTGTGGCTTTGGGCAGGTCGCTTCACTTCTCTGAGCCTCAATGGCATCATCTGGAAAATGGGCTGACACCTGGGCTGGCTCTGGCTGGGGTGTGGGTCCAGAACCAGCCTTGGAGACCCTACTGCGGGATGTCAAGGCGACAGATGCAGGTCATTGCTGGTTCACTCTGTCCACACAGCCGGCCGGACAGCCAGGCCAGTGGGCCTTCGTTTTACAGGTGAGACAATGGAGGTGTGGGCCTTGCGACTTCCCCATGGAAGCTGTAAACAGGGTTTGAAGTGGATCATCCCACCCATCTTCAGGCCAGGACCCCCCCTCACCTCTGCCCGACCTGGGGGCTGGACTCGGGACCTCAGGGTGGAGGCGGGGGAGGACATCTACACAGCTCAAGGGCTGTGGTGCTGCAGAGCCCTTCAACCCGGTTTACAGACAGTCAGCCTGAGGCTGGGGCAGAGCTGGGGGAGCCTGAAGAGTGCATGCCTCCGAAGACCACCACAGGCTGGACATGCCATAGGCGGGACAGCCACCTGGACCCACAGCCACGTGGCATGTGGCACACACAGCCACAGCACACCATGGCCACACCCCCACGCTGACGACAGGCTCTCCTCTGGGCCCCAGAGAACAGCAGGAGCTGAGGGGGCGGGGCCTGACTTCCTCCATCCTTGCCTTCAATCCCCAGCTCAGAGCGAGGAGGCCTGAGACCAAGGGCCCAGGACAGATGTCCCTCCAGGCTGTAACCATTTGCCTGACCAGCCCCCAGACACACACCCACACACATCTGCACACAGGTGTGCCCAGGCTCACACCTGCCCACCCACCCACCACAGGTGCGCCTGTAGGCTGTAGGCTGAGCTATGTAGGCTTAGCTCTGGCTAAGCAGCTAAACATACCTGCTTTCGTATGTTCAGATGCCGGGCAGGCAAATGTCCATTGCAGTTGATGGAAGGATGGAAGGATAGGCAGGGAGGGAGGGACAGACAGACAGCTGGTGGGCAGAGACTGAAACTAAGACACCCCCATTGTCTCCTGGTCACGACAAGTCGCTCTAAGGCCTGCTATGAACCCATTTTACAGATGAGGAAACAGAGGCAAGAGGTAGGAATTGACTGGCAAGTTCTCAGTGATGCTCAGGACCCAGTCTCTAGGGAGACGCCTGCCTGGCCTGAGTGATGCAGGTGGTGTTGGCACCACAGCCATGCCGATCTCGGGCACTGGCTCCAGCACCTCCCACAGTGCTGTGCTGGGGGTCCACCTGCTCCCCTGGGCCTGCAGGTCAGGCCAGTGGCCTGGGAACCTGCCCCACTTGTCTCTCTAGACCCCCCTCCCCACCTGGGCCGGACCCGAGGGGCTCAGAAGCAGCACACAGTGGGATGAAGCCCGGAACTCTCCCCGCCCACAGCGTTCACAGCACACGGTACTCAGAAGCTTGTAATTAAACACTTGAGTGTCATCAGATACCCCAGCACGGGGCCTGATGAATTCATCACCAGGACACAGACCCCTCGTTTCCTCCTCCCCACCCAGTGTGCAGTGGTGGCCCTAAGCTGCGAAGTGGGGGCAATGTTCTAGAAGAGCAGATCCCACTCACCCCACCCCAACAGGCCCCCTCCCATCCCCAGCTCTATCAGGCGCCCACCCAGGCGCCAAGGCCAGAGACAGGCGTCTTCCTGGCCCCGCTCAAGACTCAACTCCTAAGCCGCCCACCCGCCCCTCCCTTACTGTCCTGGGCTCCCAGCCCTCTCCCACTCCTCTGCCACCACCCCCGAGTCCTGTCCGGCCCACCCTGAGGGGCCCGGATGCAGCCCCTCCACCACCTCCCAGGCAGCCAGACTCATGTTCTCAAAACTCACGTCTGATGACAGGACTCTTCCTCCAGAAACCCAGAACCCCAGCCTAAGCCCAAGAAAAGCTTTGAATAAACCCAAACGAAGGGGTGCCCTGCAAAATGCTGGCCTGGATTCCCTCAGACCCGCCAAGGCCCTCAGAAGCAAGGACAGTCACAAAACAAAGGAGACTCAGGGATGGAATGTCACGTGGGATCCCGGAAGAGGAAAGGGGATTAGGGAAGACGAGGAAATCTGAGTCAAGTGTGGGTGAACCACCAGGAGGGCACCAGTCTGGGTGTCTCCGCCAGTGCCCACAGCCCACCAGATGAGGTGAGCTGTTGCAGGGGTGGGGTGGCCTGCGCGTGCCCAAGAGCCCTCTGTGCCGTCTCTGCACCTGCTCTGTAAATCTAAACTATCCTAAAATAAAAATGTTTTAAAATGAGACTGTGTACCAGGGATCCGATTAAAGTATGGTGAAATGTTCACACCTGTTTAATCTTGGTTGGGAGTAGGGGTTTCCCAGTGGTTGGGAGTGGGTGGTAAGGAAACAAAGAACCCACCTGCTAACGCAGGAGAGGTAAGAGACGCGGGTTCGATCCTAGTCGGGAAGATCCCCTGGAGGAGGGCATGGCAACCCACTCCAGTGTTCTTGCCTGGAGAATCCCGTGGACAGAGGAGCCTGGTGGGCTACAGTCCACGGGATTGCACAGAGTCGGACACGACTCAGCGACTGAGCTCGCAATCTTGGTGGTGAGGCAGCTAGTATCTGTTATATTGTTTTCTGTGTGTTTGAAATGTCTCATAATTAAACATTTAAGAAAAAACAAACCCAAATCTAATACATTACCCAGGCCTGACACCCTCCAAAGACCCCCTTGAACTTTAGGATTAAGTGCAAAATTCTTAACCTCCTCCACAAGACTGCCCAGGACTCTCCCACCCACCACCTTACCCTGACATCACGTGAGGCCTGGCCAATCCCCAGCAGTTGGCCTCCATGTCACACAGGGACAAACGCCTTCCATTTTGCCTGGTTCTGGCCCGGGGACCAGGCTGCCCGCCTGCAGCTCTGGCAGATCCAGCCTTTGTAGGGAGGGGTCACAGATCCCCAGCCCATGAGGGGTCACCTTCATGCACCTCAGAGTTGTGGGGCATGACGCTCTCCCTACGCCCAGGCCCAGGTCTGGGGGCCACCTGTGGGGCAGGCTTTGTTCTCCCATTTCACAGATGGGAAGCCAAGGCCGCCCAGTGATTAGAGGGGTGTGGGCCCGAGGCCAAAGTCTGCCCCGTGGACCAGCGCTTTCCACCTCGCTGCCTTCCTGGCCCCGGTTTCCCACCTGTGAAGTGTTTCCGGGGCCGCAAGGCCAGCCTGGGTGGAAGAAATCTTGGGGCCTTTGTATTCTGGGCCCTGTTACCTCTCAACCCTTGGGTGAAGGACACCATAGAATTTTACTGGGCACCACTATGTGCCAAGCCCTGAGTTTACAATAGCAATGATTCAAGTCCCTGGTGGGGCTTGTGTTCTGGGGGGGCGTGGGGGGCGACTGGCAGTGCATAAGCAGGCACATATGTACTGACTGGACGTCTCTGAAGAGTGCAGGAGGGCAGGGGGCTGGGAAATCACGGGGGTGAAGGGGGATGTCCCAGGAGGCCCCCTGCAAAACCAAGACCTCCTTGAGCAGGAGAGGGAGTCAAGCCACGACTCAGGGAAAAGCATCACTGGCCAGCGAGAGCAGGTGCAAAGGCCCTGAAGCAGGCGCTCCTCTGCTCTGTTTGAGGACAGCAGAGAGGCCAGTGCATCTGCAGCGGAGCTGGGGGACTCGAGGAGACTAGGGCCTCCTAGGTGACAAGCCCCCCGGTGGGACGCCCGTGGTCCCAGGTCACACAGGACCAGGCTGCTGCGGTCTGAGGGCTGGCCAGCTGGTGGGCCCTGGACGTCCCAGTGCCACCTGCACCAGGCTCGTCCGCTGTCTTCAGAAGTCTCCCTCCGGCTTAGTGAATGTCCCTCTGCCACCGCCCATCACAGGATGGGCAGGGAAATGAGGGCTGGTAGGAGGGGTGGCCAACAGTCTTCCAAGTCCAGGCAGGCCAACTCCCATCACACCAAAGGGAAACTGAGGCTCAGAGGAGACTCAGAACAAGCTGCTGGGACTAGCTCTTGGATCCCCTGCTTTCCCGGCCACGTGTGTACGGGTAGGCAGGCAGGTGCATGGCTTAACTGCTGGGCAGGTGTGACGGGGCACAGCCGAGCGTTCTGATGGGAGAACCAGTCAAAGTGCCAGGCAGAGCTAAAGGCCCCACGAGGCCAGCTGGGTCCACCAACTGGGCTTCCAGAAAGGGAAACTGAGGCCCGGAGCGGGCTGGCCGGCTCCCAAGATGCTCCTGGGCCAGACGGTGCCCGTCCTTCCTGCCGTGTCCCCCCGGCCTCGCCACCAAACGACGCCTGGCCGGGGGCTGCGGCCCACCGTGGACTCACCCTGCCCCAGCCCCCAAGGAACAATTTACCTTTCAGAGCCGGTCCAAGATATTAATTAAGATAAATCTACCTCAATTTTGAGATTCTCTTATCATGTAATTTATCAAAATTATGTTAATTATTTCTGTAGGGCAGCAAAATTATTACCTCTTTTGTGTCTGATTTGTATTAATATTCATAATTTAATAATTCAGCATCCTGGCCATCTGGTCCGGGAGCTGCTCCCTTCCCTCCCTGGTCCTCACAGGAGCGTCCCCACCGCGCCATCCGTGTCCCTCGGGCCCAGGCTCCCTGGTCCCCACACCTTCGCGCGTCCAGCCCTGTGGCCGCCGCCCCCCGCCCGCCCGCCCAGCCCGGGGCCCCATGGCCTCAGCCCGCCGGTTGAAGCGCAGGTACCACGCACACACCGCCACCCCGCTTGGCAGGTGAGCCGAGCTGAATTGACATTTTCCACACTTTGTGAGTTTTACACTGTAATTTGACATAATTAATGCCTACATTACTGCTGATAATTTAGCTAGTTAATTAAACTCGGAGGAGATAATTAAGGAAAGGCTACTGCTTGGATTGCTAATTGTTTTTGTCATTATTTCAGGGGCCGACAGCTGCCGGCTGAGTCATCCTGTTTTGTCAGCTGACGGGTCACGTGATACGGGGGTCCCCTGGGGGGCCCCCCACTTCCAGGGGAGGGAGGCACGCAGCCGGCTACCTGGCTGCTGCCT
>NW_011475873.1:31391-34771 GCF_000754665.1 Bison bison bison
AAGCCGGGGGAGGAGGGCAGCCCTCCCAGCCCCGCATCCAAGCCCACGGGCTGAGGTGCCCAGGCAGCACCCCAGCCTTCTGCAATGGGCAGATAGAAGGGGGGACTTCCTGGGCCTGCTGGAAGTCAGCATAGATTATCCCACGTGGCGGAGAAAGACTGGAGACCGTGGGAGCAGTGGGGGGCGGGACTGTGCGCCCAGCTCTTTGACCTCCATCAGCAGGTGGAGCTGGGCTTGGAGAACTTCTCTGACTCTGCTCCAACCCTCCCAAGAATGGAGGGCTGCCCACCCGCTGTGGCAGGCAGACCTGAGACCAGAGGAAGGAGGGCTGCTGAGACCCCCCCAGCGGGCCGCAGTCCCTGACGAGCCGACAAAGCGCACAAGGCCGCCCGCACGCAGCACAGCGCGGGGTGTAACGCCGTCACTGGGGTCTCCACTCCCAGGGGAGCCAGGGCCCTGCTCCAGGTCGTACCGCAGACCCGCCGTGGGCCGCAGGGTGGGCAGGGGGCTCAGGAGGATGGGCTCCGAGCCCCAGGCCATGCTGCCACAGACGGTGGGCAGCCCCTTCGTTCCCTGAGCAGGCCCTGAGGGAGTATGTGACTGCGTGGTCACGGCCAGGTCATCATGTCCGTGGTGCTCACAGCCTGGTTGGGGCACACACGGGCAAGGGAAAGGACTGCACACGTAGCTTAGGGGGCTCGACTTGGCTATCAGAACATGCAAGGCAGAGGCTCAAACAATCCTGGTTTATTATCCCTTAGAACAAGAAGTCTCCACACAAAAGATTCTAGATCAGCTAATTCAGGGCAAGGCAACAGCCACAGGATGTTAGCAAACACCCAGGAGCCTTCCCTGTTTCTGCCCTTCCAGTCACTGTGGGGTGACCAAATCTTCCCTCATGGTCCCAAACTGGCTGCTGTGGCACGTGAGTCCCAAGTCCCACCATGGCTCCCCCACACCCCAGGTGGCTTCCAGCAAAGATGGGAGGGCAGTGGTATCTCACATAATCATATGACTGTCTTAATGGGAGGTTTGCAGGGAGGCCTAGAAACGTGAGCTTTTCTCCCAATGAGCCTTCTACTTCTTTCTGCTTTTGGCAAGAGCTTTAGCTTGGACCGTGAGAACTGGCTTTCCTCCCACAACAAAGCCCCTTCGTGGAATGCCTCATCAGCTTGGATGAAAGCTCTGTTGGCAAATCCTCAACGTCCTTCCTCTAGCTTTCGGGTTGGCTACCTTCACCCCAAACTCACCTCTCTCATAAGACTTATCAGAGGCCACAAGAAGCAGTCCGTTAACACTTACATTCTGAGTATTTTCCTAGTATGTCCCCAGCTTTGATGGATCTGTGGTCTGGAAGCTAAGGCAGCACAGGTTAACAGCTGCATCTAGTTTTCCATGAGTTCATCATTACGATCACCAACTTCCCAACCAGAGCGCCAGGCCTCGCTGCCCGCCACCCACCGGCCCTCCCGTAGACAAGGTCGGTGTCTGAGGTTCTGCTGGGGGCCACACCTCCAGTCCAGGAAATAAATTCCCCGTCGTCTACAAACACCAGAAAATCTGAGTAAAACGAAAAGGGGATGATTTCCCATACGGAGTAGGTTGAATGATGCCCCCTAAAACTTCATGTCCACCAGGAACCTCACGGTGAGACTTTATTGGGGTCATCAGTGGGGGCCCTGATCCTTGTGAAAGGAGGCATCTGGACCCAGACCTGCACACCAGGCAGCGGCTGCAGGAAGACGAGCAATGCAGCCACGCGCCAGGACGCCGGGGATTGCTGGCAACTCCAGAAGCTAGTGAGAGGCCCGGAACAGGTCTTCCTCACAGCCTCAGAGGGAGCCGACCCACAGACACCTTGGTTCCGGAACCGGGTACTTTCTGGCTGCACCACGTGGCTTGTGGGATCTTAGTTCCCTGAGCAGGGATTGCGTCCGGGCCTTCGGCAGTGAAAGCACAGAGTCCTAACCGCTGGACTGCCAGGGAATCCCCAAATTTCTGTTTTTCAAGCCAGCAAGTTGGTGGTGCTTTGTTTTCGCAGCCCTGGGAAATTCATACATGGTAAGAAACCCACAGATACGGAGGTTCTGCGTGTGTGCTAAGACTCTCAGTCCTGTCTGACTCTTTTGTGACCCCGTGGACTGCTGGGCTCCTGTGTCCATGGGGATTCTGCAGGCCAGAGTACTGGGGTGGGTGGCCACGCCCTCCTCCAGGGGATCTTCCCCACCCAGGGATCGAACCCTGGTCTCCGCATTGCAGGCGGGTTCTTTACCGTCTGAGCCTCCCAGAGCCTCCTTTATTGGGGATGAGAATGGCCATGATTGGCTTGTACTAAGTATGACTCATTTCCTAGGGTTGGGGAGGGGGCTATCTACCCTGAGCCAAGGATACCGAGAGCCGTCTACCCTAGAGGGGTACCCCAGACAAAATGGGGAAGCCAGTAGGGTCTGCTCTCAGGACACGCAGGGCCCTGGGAGTGAGCGGCGCAGGGGATGCTGTGGGGCCTCTGGGCGGCAGTGGGTGGGAACAGGCCCCCTGTGGGGACTGGACAGTGGCCACTCAGCCCGGCTCGCAGCAGCCTGGTCAGAGCGCCGCTGGCCCTGTGATAAGAGGAGAGGCAGGGTCTGAAAGGAGGGTGGGGCGGGGGTGGTGGGCGAGGGCGGTGTCCGCACCCCCGGAGGTGGGCAGGAATAGAGGGACACTCAGCCAGCGCAGGCGGATGTCCCCAGCGGGAAGGCGGGGTCATAGCGAGCCACTGGCATGGGCAGCAGCCCTGACCGCTGGACAGAGTCAGGCCACGGCTGCGAGGGCCGGGCGTGCGGTGGTGAATTCCCTAGCAGCTGTGCTAAAAAAGTGAGCAAGAGACGAAATCAGTCTCGTAACATCTTATTGAACCCGCTATGTGTGAAATGTCTCCATTTCAACATGTGATCAACATAAAATGCTCTGAACCGGCGGTCCTGTCCTTCCTGCGGGCGCAGTGTGGGAAAGCCCGCCCGCCTCTCACCCTGGGGGCGAGCCTTCCCCGGGACTGGCCAAACAGCAGGTGCGTGACACCCCTCCCCCAGGCTGTCTGAGCTCTCCTCTCCCCTGGACTGGCGAGTGGGGGGCTCTGCCGGAACTCAAGGCTGCAGCCCAGCTTCTTCTGTCCCAAGGAAGCCCAGGTGCACTCAGGCTCACCCCTGCTGTTCACCTATCTGCCCACCCTCCGACCCCCAGCTCTGAGGGGCTTCCTTCCCCCTCTGCACTCCCCGGGCCGCTCAGCTTGTCCCTCACGGTACCACCAGTTCCTGCCTCTCCCCCGCTGTCCTAGAGACAACATTTTCCCGCTAAGACGCCCCTGTCCCCCCGTGGAGCCTCGGACCCTGACCCCAGCCCCC
>NW_011475874.1:0-4452 GCF_000754665.1 Bison bison bison
CCCTCTTACACTGTTGGTGGGAAGCCAAACTAGTCCAGCCACTATGGAGAACAGTGTGGAGATTCCTTAAAAAACTGGAAACAGCTTGGCTATTTAGAAGACCAATGAGATTCCAGTTCTGAATCCCTCCTTTTTATTTGTTTTCCCTCTGTAGTCTTTTAATATCTTCTACTATGTCTAATATTCTTTTCTTAAAGATTTATTTATTTATTCATTTATTTGTTTTTTGATGCACTGGGTCTTCATTGCTATGCACAGTGGGCTTTCTCTCCTTGTAGGGAGAGGCTGCTGCTGCTGCTAAGTCACTTCAGTCGTGTCCGACTCTGTGTGACTCCATAGACGGCAGCCCACCACGCTCCCCCGTCCCTGGGATTCTCCAGGCAAGAACACTGGAGTGGGTTGCCATTTCCTTCTCCAATGCATGGAAGTGAAAAGTGAAAGTGAAGTCGCTCAGTCTTGTCTGACCCTCAGCGACCCCATGGACTGCAGCCTACCAGGCTCCTCCGTCCACGGGATTTTCCAGGCAGGAGTACTGGATTGGGGTGCCACTGCCTTCTCCGTGTAGGGAGAGGGCCTACTCTTATTGTGGTGTGCGGGCTTCTCATTGTGGTGGCGTCTCTTGTTCCAGAACACTGGTTTCAGAGTGCAGGCTCCGTATTTGTGGCACACAGGCATGGCTGCCTTCTTGGTTCCTTGGTAGCGTGTGTAAGCTTCCCAGACAGGAATCAAATCCCTCTTTACTGCATTGGCAGGTGGATTCTTAACCACTGGACCACCAGGGAATTCCTCATATTCTTATATTTCATGATAACAGTATTTTTCTGGGATATTTTTTATTCATTGTGTGTAACATTAGTTTGAGCCCCCCAGTCTGGAGACTCATGTCTTTTGGATATGAGAATTAAGAAAATGATTTCTTTAATAATTTCCTCCTCTCTTTTTTATGTTTTATTATTCTGAAACACTCCTAGCCTTTTGACTTTACAGATTGGCTTTATAGTTTCACTGTTCCTTCTTTTTTTTGGGGGGGGGGGGATACTGGTTTTGGTTATTTGTTTGTTTTCTTGCTTGTTTTGTTCTGGTCTCTGTCTTGTTTTTGTATCTTTTTCATACTGAGGACTTTCCTGAAATGTCTGGAGATCCTCATTTTACTGTTCATATTTTAAATTGATGTTCTAAAAAGTAATTAGGAGAGGTGCATGCATGACCAAGACTCACACTCTGATGACTTTATTGAAGGGAGATTGGGTGACGTTGTTGGAAGCACGCAAATCTCAGTACTATTGGGTGTTTTATTTGGACCATTCCATTTATTCAGAGATTACATCTTCCAGGTTCCTAGGAATGGGGTCGGAAAAGAATTCCACAGTTTAGTGAACACTGAGTGGAAAGATTTTCTCTGAATCCCTCTATTTCGATCCTTTTCTCTCTGTTTTAGTTTGAGTCCAGTGCCTCAAGATTTGTACTTTCAATAATATCTCAGTGTGAGAAATTTGAAGATTTAAGGCTCATTTGATTGGTTACAATCAAATAAGATTTTTTAAAAAAATTCTAGAATATTCGTGCATCCTTAAATTCCCTCTCTGGGGCTAGATAGGCGCTAAGCCACTGATATGCTTGGTCTCATGGTGTATTGCCCTAAGGGTCACAGATCAAAGGAGTGTGTAGTGATTAAGATCTGGGCTTTGAGGTCAGAAAGTCATGGCTTCAGTTCTGTTTCTACAATATTTTTTGCTGTGAGTGTCAATCACTTAGCTCCCTTAAGCTTCTCTGGTAGCTTAGCTGGTAAAGAATCCGTCTGCAATGCAGGAGACCATGGTTTGATTCCTGGGTTGAGAAGATCCCCTAGAGAAGGGATAGGCTACCCACTTCAGTATTTCTGAGCTTCCCTGGTGCTCAGATGGTAAAGAACACAGGAGACCTGGGTTTGATCCTGGCTTGGGAAGATCCCCTAGAGAAGGGCACGGCTGCCCACTCCAATATTCTTGCCTGGAGAATTCCATGGACAGAGGAGTCCATGAGGTTGCAAAGAGTCGGAAACGACTGAGCTACTTTCACTTTCACTTAAGTCTCAGTTTCCTAATCTGCTACATAGGAAATGGTAGTATCTATTTATTAGGGCTGTGAAAATTAAATAATACATCTATCAATCTATCTATAGCAGAGTGCCTAGCATATAATATGTAGCAGAGTGCCTGGCATATAATTAAGCATTCAATAACTAATGATGAGATAAATCTGTTTTATAAAACATATTTGGTTGTTGAGCATTGATTTGATTTCTCTTCTAACTGATTCTGTGGTTCAGAATATATCATTGAATCCAGAGTCCAGAAGGGTCATAAATATCAGGAGATTTAAGCCCTGAAGAATGGTTTGTGTGCTCTTCAATATCAAGTTGTTTCTCTAGCAAGTGTTGGAACTGGGCCCAGACATTGGCTTTTTTATACCCGAGCCTGTCTGGTAACAATCACCATACATTTCCTCTGTTGAACCTCTTCTTTCCTTGCCCAATAAACTCTAATGGGGATTTTGGCTTATGGGATGGTTGATGGCAGCCCTGCTTTTATTTCTTTTATCAGGGCAAGGGGGCCAAGGAGTTGGATGAGGGAGAACCCAGAATGGGAGCAGGGCAAAATTCCCATCTAACTTCCCTTTGGCTCCATGAGGAGTCTGTGTGTGAAACACTGCCAGTAGGAGGAGAGTTATTTGTATTCGAGTGTGAGCTGCGCAGTAGCCAGAAGGACCATGGCTGATGCATAGTTTATGAGCATGCATACACACAGCGTAGGTGTTCATGTACGTGCTGGAAAACCCTCTACATGAGTGGACAAGGGAGTACAAGCACACCCACACCACCATTCCACATGTCTGCATACACACTAATGGCCAGGAGAAAAGTGCTCCGCACATTTGATTGTACATCCCAGATTGAGGGAGGCCATTCAGGAGAAGGAAAAAGAAAATTATGATGCAAAAGAGAAATGAAACCTCAAGTCCTGCTCTGTCAGCATTAATTAGAGTGTAAGAAATGGAATTTGGACAGACTGACTCCTGTGGCCTACCAATAGCCGAAATGTCCAAAGGCCTCTGATTCTCTGGCTGGTGATTGAACTTGGGCGGCTTTTTCTGAGTAAGTGTTCTCAGTCCTTCCATCCAGGAGTCCCTGTGATGGATTTCCACAGCTGATCTGTAAAGCAGAAGCCCTTTTCATTCCTTCATCCACTCAATTTCTCTTCCTGGAAGGTCTCTCCCCCTATTTGTAACACAGGGTTTATCCTGAGATTGGTTTGGATGTTTTAGGGTGGGGGTATTTATGTTAATACCAGAGATGGTAAGCTAAGAAAAGACATAGAGATGAGAGGTCAGATAACATGTGGAAAAGAAACATCCTTTGTAGGTGTTATTCAGTTACAGCCAGGGGAATTTGTTCTGCTAAGAGCTCTGAATACATTTTTTATTATTCTCTTTATTTTTAGGACTTTTGTTTGCTTTTGATTTGTTTTATTTTGCTGGGGTCAGGCATCAAGGTGAGGTTTACCTTTTCCACACATCATTTTCAGGTTTTGGATGATGCAAAAGTATACACTCAGTGTGGACCAGTATAGACCTTCACATCCTGATTTTATAGGGTGAGATGCTCTGTGCTGATCTTAAGTCATCTTGGTTATTATCCTTTGACACTGGCAACTATGGCCCTTCCAGGTAAGAAAGGCAGGACCTGGATAAGACCGGTTTTAACAATCCACGACTCTAGGAGAAAAGAATACCTGATGTTCTTTGCAGTTTAAACAGTTCATAGTTTCTGCACATGAATCTTTCAAATGTGCTGCATGAGAAAACACCTACATTCCAAGAAAAACAAGCCTTTGTTATACTGTTCTTTGTTCCTTTCTTTCATCTGTAATTCCATGCATCCTCAGGGCTTCATGTAAGTCAGGCTTTTCCTGACCACCTGTAGCCTCCTAACTGGTTGAATTATTTCCACCAAGAGTTCCTCTCCTCCTTGGAGTATGCCAATTAGAGAACTTGTCACCCTGTAATAACTGCTCTTTTAACCACCTCTCTCCCCAGATACCCTGTGCGAGTTAATGGAATGAAAGCAATTCCTGTCACTTCCTTTATCATTGTTTTTTCCTGGTCTTATCTTGGACTGGAAGTGTGGAGGGTTTGATGATGCTGATTGTTGCTAATGCCACCTTTCTGGCTACAGGCTGAACACTGATTGAGTGAGCTTCTCCAATCCTACTTGAAGAAGGCAAGTTACTTTTTTAAAATGACCATTTTAGAAGACAGTGACTACTCAGACCATCAAAGATCAGAGCTGAATGTGCTCTTCAAAGATGCCAAATCAATCTGTACCAGGGACTGAGGATTCTCCAGCTCTTTTCCTAACTGGATGGCATCTTGGAAGGTGGGGTCTCACTATGTGTAATAATCTCTTCAAGTGAC
>NW_011475874.1:5966-6196 GCF_000754665.1 Bison bison bison
CCCTGTTGAACTCAGGACCATGCCCTTTATGCGCTCTCTAACAACCCTGAGCTCCCTTCCTGAGGAAGACACCATACTACTTACCCTTGAGCCTTCCACCAAAGGGCCCATCCTCACTGTAGGTACCTGATTCAATTGGCCAGTCTTTCTCTTCTGCTGCTGAGATGTACTTTTGATCCCTTGACCCTAGTGACTTGTTCTAAGGTATATGTGTGTGTGTGTGTGTGTGT
>NW_011475874.1:6296-28363 GCF_000754665.1 Bison bison bison
ATGTCTCTGCTTTTGAATATGCTATCTAGGTTGGTCATAACTTTCCTTCCAAGGAGTAAGCGTCTTTTAATTCCATGGCTGCAGTCACCATTTGCAGTGATTTTGGAGCCCCCCCCAAAATAAAGTCTGACACTGTTTCCACTGTTTCCCCATCTGGTTCCCATGAAGTGATTGGACCAGATGCCATGATCTTCGTTTTCTGAATGTTGAGCTTTAAGCCAACTTTTTCACTCTTCACTTTCACTTTCATCAAGAGGCTTTTTAGTTTCTCTTCACTTTCTGCCATAAGGGTGGTGTCATCTGCATATCTGAGGTTATTGATATTTCTCCCCGCAACCTTGATTCCAGCTTGTGCTTCTTCCAGCCCAGCATTTCTCATGATGTACTCCGCATATAAGTTAAATAAGTAGGGTGACAATATACAACCTTGATGAATTCCTTTCCCTATTTGGAACCAGTCTGTTGTTCCATGTCCAGTTCTATTTCAAGTCTGCTGCTGCTGCTGCTAAGTTGCTTCAGTCATGTCCAACTCTGTGCGACCCCATAGACAGCAGCCCACCAGGCTCCTCTGTCCATGGGATTTCAAGTCTAGCCATAGTGAAACACACACACACACACACACATATCACTCAAAATCCTTGGGTTGCTGCATTGTCTCATTGTTAGCCCTGTTTTTTAAAGTTATTTTTAGAGAGAATATTTTTATGGTTTGATATGATGATATACATATTTAAAGAGTTTAAATAATACAAAAAAACACATGCAAACCTGAAATTCTTGTTAATCCAAAGTGTCTTGCAGCTATCACCACTGATAATCTCCTCTGCCTGAAATTCCTTCTATCCCACCCCAATCCTCTCCAATGTTCCTTAGTTGTAGAATTAGAGAGTGACCTTGACTCTCTCCTTCTGCCTTTAAGACGGAGCTAGGATTCTTTCCTACCACCCCCAGTGTTCTGTCCTTTCCCTGTCACATCTTATCACAATGTGTTCTGTCGTCTGTTAACTTGCTTGTCTCCCACTAGGAAGCACTAGCCTGTGAGCTTATTGAAGACAAGAACATTTGGGTAACTCTGCAGCCTGGCACACAGCAATATATAGTTCAGAGGTTGACAATTCTTTACTGTTAAGACTGGATAGTAACCGTTTTTGGCTGTGTGGATCATACTGTATACAGATGATATATCTGTATACAGATACATACAGATCACATCTGTCACATTTATTCAACTCTGCCATTGCAGTTTGAAAGCAGTCACAGACAATAGATAAACACACGGGCATGGTTGTGTTGCAGTAAAGCTGTGTTGCAACTTTATTTATAAAGCTGGATGTGGTCCATGGTCCACAGTTTGCCAACCCTCGCTATAACTGATGAAGAAACAAACAAATAAAAGTGAATGAGTGGGATTACATTTAACCAGAGAGAAATTACTGGCTACCAGAAAGAGCCATTTATCCAAAAACTTGGATTCTATTTTCTCCTATTACTTAAAAGTCCTGTATGTCTATGTCCTTCAGGATCTTGTCATTAAAATGGGACCTGATAATACTGCCTCTGCTTAAAGTTTTGAAACTTTCAGGTCCTTAAGTGTAAAAAATCTGTCTTTACTCCAAGTGCCCAGAACCTAGAAGAATTCCCACATGCCTAAAGTGAAATAGGTGACAATAGTTGGTGCAAGTCAGGTGTTGAGTGAGGGGATTCCCAGGTGGCTCAATGGTAAAGAATCTGCCTGCCAGTGAAGGAGACCTGGGTTCGATGCTTGGATCAGGAAGATACCCTGGAGAAGGAAATGGCAACCTCCTCCAGTATTCTTTCCTGGGAGATCCCATGGACAGAGGAACCTGGTGGGCTACAGTCCATGGGGTTACAAAAGAGTCCCTCACTACTTAGCGACTAAACCAACAAGCAAGGCATTTAGTGAAGCAGGTTATTGGACCAGATAATAGTTAAATTCTTAAGACTGGGAAAAGTTTAGTCATCCAGCCACATCACCACATGTGGATGCCCTTCTTGGTTTAGACTTGGGGTCTTTTGATTCCTAATGATGGAAAACTCAAAACAATGCTGAACCTGGAAGCGATTGTATTGGCATAATTAGTAGACCTTGTTGCAGGGGCTCAAACCATGTCAGAGAACCGGGATTTCTCTATGTCTCCACTTGCCTTCTGCCTGAATGGCTCTCTTGTAGGCATACTTCACCCACTGGCGGCACAATGAGCAACACTGGTTTTAGGCTTATGTCCATACCGTTCAAAGCCCAGTGAAAACCAGGGAAAGTCCCTGTTTCTCAACTGCGCCTGTAAATGTGAGAAGACTGTGTATCCTTGCCTTTGTTTGGGTTACCTCTCCGTCCTTGAGCCAATCACCACAAATGAAATCAATGCCAGCTGAACTTTGTTGACTGAGAAGGAGGGAGAATTGGTTCTCTAGAAGCAAACTGCATGCACAGAGAGAAGCTGGCAAACACACGAAGTGTCTAGGACTACTATGGCCCCTCCCCAGAATAGTAGACTTTTGTACAATGATATGAATTAACCATCCAGTATTAGGATATTTGTGAATTCCCTGAAGTCTGTCCACTGACCTTATCTTCGGAAGAGAAGACAACCAAGTTTAGTCCGTGTTTCCAGTGTGTGACCCCTTCCAGATACCACATTACTGTTAACATTTTCATGTCTAAAACAAAGGTATATGTACTTCTTTATAAATAAACAATGTATTTTACAACAGCTTGAGGTTCACAGAAAACTTCTGAAGAGTGTGCAGGGAGTTCCCATATACCCAATACCTAGTTTCCCCTGTTGTTAATATCTTCCATAAGTGTGGTTATTTGTGACAATTATTGAATGAACATTGATAATTATTATTACCCAAAGTCCAAAGATTTCCTTAGTTTTTACTTAATGGCCGTTTCCTCTTCCAGGATTCCATTCAGAATACCACATTGCATTCAGTCATCATATTTTCATAGGTTCCTCTTAGCTGTAAGTTCTTTAAACCTTCCGTATTTTTGATGACCTTGACAGAACTTTTGTAGAAAACCCCTCAATTTGGTTGTGTCTGATGGTTTCTTTGTATCTAGACTTAGGTTGTGGGTTCTGGGAGGAGGCTGCAGAGTAAAAGCTCCATTTACCTCCCATCTCTCAAGCTATCACCATGACTTATCTCTGTTGACATTGATCTTGACTGCCTGCTTCAAACAGTGTTTGCCAGGCTTCTCCACTGCAAAGTTAGTCTTTTTCTCTCCCTCTCCATTCTGTATTTTTAGGGAAGAAAATTACTGTGTCCTGCCCACACATTAGGAGGGGAGTTTTGCTTCACCTCCTTGGGGAGGGAGTATCTACATCAATTATTTGGAATTCTGTGAAGATTTGTCTCTTCTCCCCAACGTATGTATTGATTCAATTATTTATTGTGTCAGTATGGAATCATAGGATTTATTGTCTACTTTGTGTTATAATCCAGTACTACATTATTTTTTATTGTTCAGATTGTTCCAGCTCTGGTCATTGGGAGCTCTTTCTGTTGTCTCCTCTGTCCCTTTAATAATCCTACTGTTAAAGTATGGATTTCCCCCAACATTCCATACTTCCTAGCATTGCAAGATGTTCCAAACTCATCTCAAGTATTTGCCTCAGGCCCAGAATCAGCCATTTTTCCAAGGTGCTCTATTTACTGTTGTTGGAGGGCAGTGTTGGAAACTAAGATCTAGGTGCTAAATATGCTCAATATTTCTATTTAAAAAATGTGTTAAAAATAATATAAATAACTTATTCTAAATTTTTTAAGGCTTACTAATAAAAAAATATAATAAATTGTTTTCCTAAGTCTTTTCATAAAATTTTAAATCCTTAGGTTTCTCCCTCTGTTTTTTACCTCTATTTTAGTAATAATGTGCTTATGTTGGTATTCTTTAGTCAGTTTGGACATTAGCTAGTGCTATAAGGGCAAATAGGATTTGACTCTCTGCCACCACCACCCTATTTTCTGTCTGCCCATTTTCCCAATGTCATCAAATTACAATTTTGTATTAAACCTGTAGTCAGAGTTTTTATTTTCATGACCATCATTTCCCCACGAATTCTGAAAGCAATCCTGCATTATTTTCTAGCTTGTCTATTTAGAAGACCAATGCCGTTCTGACTCTATGTCCTTTCAGTGAGTATCTTTTTGTTTGTTTTCACTCTGGAGACTTTTAATATCTTTCCTTATGTCTAATATTCTTATATTTCATGATAATGTACTATTTCTGTGGGGATCTTTTTATTCATGAAGTTTAGCATTTGGTTGGTCCTCCCAGTCTGGAGACTCATTTTTTTTTTTTTTACTATAAGAATTAATAGTTTCTTCCTCTCTATTTTCTGTTTTAATATTCTGAAACACATCCAGCCATTTGACTTTGTAGATAGGTTGTATTTTCTAGAAAGTTTCCTTAATGTCATTTTTCAAAGCCTGTCATAAAATTTTGGAGTAAGTATAATCTTAATTATTAACAGCTCTTATTTTTCTCTGATTTTTCTTTTTAATAGTTTTTCTGTTTCCTCCTTTATTTCTTGGGTGATACTCATTTGGGTTTTTGTTTGTTTATTTATTTGCTTGTTTGCTTATTTTCTTCTACTCTCATAGAATGGGAAAGACTAGAGATCTCTTCAAGAAAATTAGAGCTACCAAGGGAACATTTCATGCAAAGATGGGCTTGATAAAGGACAGAAATGGTATGGACTTAACAGAAGCAGACGATATTAAGAAGAGGTGGCAAGAATACACAGAAGAACTGTACAAAAAAGATCTTCCTGACACGGATAATCATGATAGTGTGATCATTCACACTCACCTAGAGCCAGACATCCTGGAATGTGAAGTCAAGTGGGTCTTAGGAAGCATCAGTACAAACAAAGCTAGTGGAGGTGATGGAATTCCAGTTGAGCTATTTCAAATCCTAAAAGATGATGCTGTGAAACTGCTGCACTCAATATGTCAGCAAATTTGGAAAACTCAGCAGTGGCCACAGGACTGGAAAAGGTCCGTTTTCATTCCAATCCCAAAGAAAGGCAATGCCAAAGAATGCTCAAACTACCGCACAATTGCACTCATCTCACACACTAGTAAAGTAATGCTCAAAATTCTCCAAGCCAGGCTTCAGCAATACATGAACAATGAACTTCCAGATGTTCAAGCTGGTTTTAGAAAAGACCGAGGAACCAGAGTTCAAATTGCCAACATCTGGATCATCAAAAAAGCAAGAGAGTTCCAGAAAAACATCTATTTCTGCTTTATTGACTATGCCAAAGCCTTTGATTATGTGGATCACAACAAACTGTGGAAAATTCTTAACGAGATGGGAATACCAGACCACCGGACCTGCTTATTGAGAAACCTTTATGCAGGTCAGGAAGCAACAGTTAGAACTGGACATGGGACAACAGACTGGTTCCAAATTGGGAAAGGAGTACGTCAAGGCTGTATGTTGTCACCCTGCTTATTTAACTTATATGCAGAATACATCATGAGAAATGCTGGGCTAGAGGAAGCACAAGCTGGAATCAAGATTGCCGGGAGAAGTATCAATAAGAGGTTAAGACAATTGCCAGAGTTGGAAATGTGACATTTCAATATAAATGACCCTGTATGTGTGAAACCTGAAATAATTTCTCCATAGTGCCATGATGGTCCCAAATGCATCATATAGGATCAAAAACTTCTCCATCTGACTTGTAGGAGGAACTAGTGATGGAAAACTCAGACAAATAAGGTGGTCTTCTGCCCTCTCTCTCTTCCTTTGATTATAAAAATGTAACCTACTAAGTACCTGGGGCAGCACAACACTCACCTACCAGCTGTAGGTCTCACCCACATCCTATTCTAATAAATCTTCTTACCTATCCATTTTCAACCTCCTGCTGAATTCTCTCTGTACTGAGACATAAGTGATCTGAGCTCCTCGGAGCCCCCCGTAATACCACCTAGCTGTATTGATTCTGATACCATACGGTTGGAAGGCACACTAACCAGTCTGCTTTCTCTTTCCTTCAGTTCAATAGCATCACGTATCCTTGGTTAGCCATCCTGGGCCTCCTACTCCTTCTGCCAGGTAAGTGAGCATGTGGTCTATGAATTGGAAACCTTGAGCTTGGGAGGGTGTAGGGGATATGTAGATGTGATGGTGGAGAGTAGATGTTCTTGGGTTTTCTTGGCATAAGAAAACTTCCCTGGGTTTTCTAGTGGTTAAGACTCCGTGCTTCCAATATAGGGAGTGTGGGTTCAATCCCTCATTAGGGAATTAAGATCCCACATGTCTGCAGCATGGTCAAAATTGTTTATTAAAAAAATAAGTAAATCGAAAGAAAAAAATTAATTAAAAGCATTTGATGTAAGAAGGGAAATTTTAGGGATAGACATCCCGTAAATTTCCAAAACAATCTCTAGAAGTGGGAATTAGGAAAAGTATATTTTAGAATTATACTTCTGTTACTTAAAGTTTTATAAATAGTATGTTTTACCTTTGTAGTCCAAAAATGATATTTGGTTAAATTAAATATTATCAGAATTACAGGGAAAAAATAGACCCTTACTTTATGTAATATGAGCATTTTATTCCCAGAGCATTTCCCAGATGCACAGCCCAATTATAAGTATGACTAGTTGTTGAATCTCAGATTTCTTTTAAGAACCACTCAGACTACATTTGGCAATGCAGTGTTTTATAAGCCACTACCACGGGGGAGAGCTTTCCTGCCTGTTTGTTTTTAAGAGGCGAAGTTTAGTATTTGACTGAATATTCTCTAATTTTTGGTTTTACCTGGGTAAGCAGACTGTGCCCATTCCGGGGCTGTCATCAACTCACGAGCAGGTATCCCTGTTTGAATTTCTTGGATTGATCCTAGAACTCATTATAAGCCTCAGTTTCTCCTGAAAGTATTATAGACTCATTTTTTTTTTTTTTAGAATTGATTTCTAAAAGGGTTCCTTGCTTCTGCCTTCTAGCCAATGATGCTTAAAGTAAAGCACTGTTGTTGTTTTGTTTTAGCTTCCCTAGTAGCTCAGCCGGTAAAGAATCCACTTGCAATGCAGGAGACCCTGGTTCGAATCCTGGGTTGGGAAGAGCCTTTTGAGACAGGATAGGCTACCCACTTCGTATTCTTGGGCTTCCTTGGTGACTCAGACGGTAAAGAAACCTGCAATGTGGGAGACATGGGTTTGATCACTGGGTTGGGAAGATGCCCTGGAGGAAGGCATGGCAACCCACTCCAGTATTCTTGCCTGGAGAATCCCCCATGGGGATTCGTCCATGGGGTCGCAAAGAGTCAGACACTACTGATCGACTAAGCACAGTAGCCCTCCAGGCTTCTCTGTCCGTGAGATTTCCCATGGAAGAATACTGGAGTGGGTTGTCATTTCCTCCAGAGTATCTTCCCGACCCAGGGAACAAACCTACATCCCCTGCTTGGCAGGCGATTCTTTACCAACTGAGCTATCAGGGAAGCATCCAAGTAAAACATTAGCTCAGCTTTTTTTTTTTTTTTTTTAAATAAGAGAGGGGTTGTGAGGTGACATTATTTGCAATAGCTATTTTTAAAATTGCAATAAAAATTGAAAATCAAAACTTTAAATTCAATAGTTTATAAGCAGATTTCAACTGAGACAGTGATTGAATCAAGGGAAAAGGAAAAGCCACGTATAAGTATTACATATTTAATAAGTAGATACCTGTCAAATACAGGATGAAATATAAACACACTCATGCATTGCTGCAGTGTCATTTGTTTCAAATCTTTTGGAGAGAAGTCTGATCATATATACCAAGAGACTGAGCATATTTCTGCCATTTATGCTGATAGTTTCTCAGTTGGAAATCTATCATATTAGAAAGTAATCATGAATACAGAAAAACATTTATAAGAAGTTTCATTTATAAATATATATCAAGTAAATAGTAATGCCACCAAATAATATATTAGCTTAGAAAAATGCTTATACTAAATTTTAAAAGTTCAAGATAATCAGATGATTTCAAACCACATAAGCTACATAAAAGCAAAATGAAAATAAAGGTAAAATATTGAGACCTCATGCTCTGGTTTCTTTTTATCTATAGATGAAGTAACATTTTACGAACAAGTGAGTGGAGTGGTGGGTCAGTCTGTCACTCTACCCTGCACCTACACTGGAGATGTCATGCCCACGTGTTGGGGCTGAGGGTCATGTAATTGGACTCCATGCGGACACATCTGGACTGATGGATACAGAGTTGTCGATCGGAGAGACAGACATTTTCATCTAAAGGCAAATAACCGTGAAAGGGATGCCTCTTTGACCATAGACAATGCTGTCCAATCTGACGGTGGCTTGTATTGCTTCCGTGTTGAGCAGAGAGGGTGGTACAATGACAGAAGAGTCACCCTAGAGCTGCATATAACACCAGGTGAGTTTGTCTTCTTACTTCTTTTGATTACTTCCTATGAGTTTCCAGAGATAAGAGTTTTCTGCTTGATATTAACTTTTTCTTTTTTAAATAGGGAAACAGGAGGTTCCTATAATCTTGTTTTCTAATAACTATTCAATAGAATACCTTGTAATTTGTGTAAAATGAAGTGTTAAGACGAACCTTGATTCAAAACCAAAGTCAAGAGAATATTTCCAGTCAGCAAACTATCTTCTAAAGCAGTGCTTCAGGAGTGCTGGCTGGTTCATGAAAAAGCATTCATTGTTCCACACTGAAATATAGTGAATATTTTTATGGAACTGAATATATTCCACTTGAAGAACTGTCCTTTTCTCTGAGATTATGTCTTAGGAGAATTTTAAAATGTCATTTCTTAACATTTTACAACTTAGATAGATAATATAAAGCCCTGTCAAGTAAAGAATCCACCTGCTAATGCAGGAGACACAGGAGACAAGGGTTGGATCCCTGGTTCAGGAATGGCAACCCACTCCAGTATTCTTGCCTGGGAAATCCCACAGGCTACAGTCCATGGAGTGGCAAAGAGTGGGACACAATTTAGCAATTAAAGAGCAACAGCAAGTAGATGTATCATTTGGCTTAACAACTGTCAATTCCATCTTGTTGCGTATACTTTGTATGAGCCTATATAGTTTCAACCTTTCCTCTGCCCTGTCTTCGATTTTTTGAAGCAGATGTCACACCACGTCACTAAATTGCTTGTTTAAAAATCAAAATAGCTTTATTGCAGTATGAAAGCATTTGCATCTCAATAATTGTTCACTTGTAGCTTTTAATAATTTTGTGAAATAAAAAAAATCGGGGAAGTTTACATTTTTCCATCTTGATGTAGACATCCTAATTTTCCTTATCACTTGATGAAAGGTGCAGGTTCTTCAGGATTTCCTGGTTTCTGGTGCTCTTTCCTAATAAACGTTCTCTCCCTAAAATCTTCTATTAACAACAGAACATGATATTTTTGGCCTTCATAATCTGTTTCAATTTTAATTTAATGAACTTGATATTGTGATCTCCCAACTTTTGTACTTGGCTTGTGCCCTTGATGAAGGCAAGTAAAATGTCAATTCTGATGCAGGAAATAACTGACTCTGGGGAAACTACATCTAGGGGGCATTTTAAGGAAGCCAAAAAAGGCTGGTGGGAGGAGGCCACGTGTGAAGAAGAGAATATTTTTGAAACTGTGAAACTATATGATTGTTCTGGCTGAATATTTAAAAAATAATATAGAAAGAAATTAAGAGGAGAGTTTTAGTGCTCAGAAATTCTTTAGTAGATGAATATTTATAAAGCCACTGCTCTGTTCAGGAAACAGGTACATAGCTGAGTCAAAGTGACTCTACCTCCAACCCAATTCTTTGCTAAAGTTTTCTTGCACTTTTCACAGAATGAGCTTACTTTTCAACCTTATGTTAGGGCTCTTCCTCAGCAGTTTTTTCTACCCTTAGCTTTCTAGCTTCTTTCTCAGGAAATACTTACCGCCAAGGAAGACAAATTAAAGAAGCTGATTAGGTTTTTTCATTGTTATAGTACTTTAATAAGATTTTTTGCTTGGTTCCTTTTTTCTCTGTATTTTATTTCAAACTGAGGGGGTTGGATTTCACACTTTTAAAAAACTTCTGATTACGCTATTAGAACAGGCTCAGCAAACTGTAGCCCCAGGACCAGATCATATTACAAAACACTTCCACCCACAGTTTTATAAATTGGAAGACAGCCACACTCATTTGTTTATATTCTGTCTATGGCTGTTTTCACACTGACAGATTTGAGCAATTACCACTGAGATCACAGGACCCCCGAAGCCTAAAGCATTTACTAATGCCTTGTACACAACAGACAGGCACAAATAATTGTTGAAAAAAAGTTTTTCTTCTTTAAGGCAAAAATTAGCTAGTTTCCAAATTAATTTGACTTGATCCCTCAAAAGCTGTTCATACCCATCATCCCCTATTCAATAAACTTGGGATTCTAACTTATAGTTTATAGGGTTGAAATTCAAGAATACTTCTTGTAGGCAACAAAAGATGTCTGGTGAGTAAAAGCTACACGTTCTTGATTCAGTCCTGCAATTTTGCCTTTATGGCAGCAGGCACAGTGTTTCGGCTTAATCCCAGATTCAATTTTCCCTGAGCAGCTCTGAGGACTGCAGTAAGTGGTTTGGAATCCTATACCATTTCTAACTCTGAAAAGAGTCTAAATTATTGCCTATTGTTATTATCTCTCCAGTAGAAAAGAACCTTAAAATGTCTGGCTCACTTTCTATCCAAAAGCCTAAGGCATCTATTATCTAGCATATGGTGTGTGTGTGTTGTTTTTCTTTTAAATTGTAGTATAGTTGATTTACAATGTTGTATTACTTTCTACTGTACAGAGAAGTGATTCAGCTCTATGCATACATATAACCCATCCTTCCTGGTCCTCCCTCCCGTCCACCCTTCCATCTTACCCTCTATGTCACCACAGAGCACCAAGCTGAGCTCCCTGTGCTACATAGCAGGTTCCCACTAGCTATCTATTATCCACAAGGTAGTGTGTATATGTCGACCTTAATCTCCCAATCCATTCCACCAACCTCCATCCCTCCCTCTGTCCACTTGTCCACTCTCTATGTCTGCATCTCTAATCCTGTCCCGCAAATAAGTTCATCTGGACAATTTTTCTAGATTCCATATATGTTTTAATATATTATATTAATATTTGTTTTTCTGACTTACTTTACTCCATCTGACAGCCTCTAGATCCATCCACCTTTCTACAAATGGCAATGGTGTGAATTAATTTGCATTTAGGATGCAGGTCTGTTGAAAGGGCACTCCTAGGACTGACTGAAGTAAATGCTATTTATTTGGTAAATATTCCAGTTCTTGGGGACTACTATTTAAATCTTAGTCATACACCACTAAAAGGACAAAGACAGTTTCAGGCTCTAGACATTTTTTCCTATCTCACAGATGTTTATGAAGATACATAAATCTGATAATCATGACTAGTCTTTATGAAGTGCTTCAATACAAATCCCAAATGTCATTTTTTATATTGACACCTCCCCCAAATATGATCCTTTCAATGCAGGTGTTTCCTTGTTATGACCATGTCTTCATTCCCTCCTTGGTCACAGATTCTAGTTGACCAATGACAAGAACTCAGAGTTCATGGGAGATGAGTCTGAGTTCTGCCTGGGGACAGTCTCCTTGGTTGTGTTGGTTTACTGGACCAGCACAAGTCTCTTGTTTCCCGCAGCTTAATGAATCCCAGCTTTCATGTTGATTTCTAGCTGCACCTACAACAACAACGACCAAAACTACTACTACAACAATAACAACCACCACTGCTTCAACAGCCACCACTACTACCACCACTGCTCCAACAACCACCACCACTACTCCCACAACAACAACTACTACTCCAACAGCAACGACTACTACTACTCCCACAACAACTACTACTACTACTCCAACAGCAACGAGTACTACTACTCCAACAACCACCACCACTACTCCCACAACAACTACTACTACTCCAACAACAACCACCACTGCTCCAACAGCCACCACCACTACTCCCACAACAACAACTACTACTACTCCGACAACCACCACCACTACTCCCACAACAACTACTACTACTACTCCAACAGCAACGAGTACTACTACTCCAACAACCACCACCACTACTCCAACAACAACTACTACTACTCCAACAACAACCACCACTGCTTCAACAGCCACCACCACTACTCCCACAACAACAACTACTACTCCAACAGCAATGACTACTACTACTCCCACAACAACTACTACTACTCCAACAACAACCACCACTGCTTCAACAGCCACCACCACTACTCCCACAACAACAACAACCACCACCACTACTCCCACAACAACTACTACTACTCCAACAACAACCACCACTGCTTCAACAGCCACCACCACTACTCCCACAACAACAACTACTACTCCAACAGCAATGACTACTACTACTCCCACAACAACTACTACTACTACTCCAACAGCAACGACTACTACTCCCACAACAACTACTACTACTACTCCGACAACCACCACCACTACTCCCACAACAACTACTACTACTACTCCAACAGCAACGAGTACTACTACTCCAACAACCACCACCACTACTCCCACAACAACAACTACTACTACTCCAACAACCACCACCACTACTCCCACAACAACTACTACTATTCCAAGAACAATGACTACTACTCCGACAACCACCACGACTTCAACAACCACCACTACTACCACCACTACTCTGACAACCACCACCACTACTCCCACAACAACAACTACTAGTACTCCAACAACCACAACCACTACTCTCACAACCACCACCACTATTCCAATAACCACCAACACTACTCCAACAACAACCACCACTCTTCCAACCACCACTACCACTACTCCAACAATGAACACCCCTACTGCTCCAAAAGCAACCTCTACTACTACTCCAACAGTAACCACCACCACTCCAACCACCACCACCACTCCAACAACAACCACCACTACTTCAACAACCACCACTACTTCAACAACCACCACCACTATTCCAACAACAACTACTACTACAACTCCAACAGCAACCGCCATCACTCCAACAACAACCACCACTACTCCAGTAGCAAACACCACTAAAACAACCCTAAAACAACCACCACTAGTCACACAACCACTACCACAACTCTGACAACAACCATGCCTACTTCAACCACCACCATTACCACCACTCCAACAATCACCACCACTACTCCAAAAATAAGCACTATCACTACTCCAACAACAGATACCACCACTAATACAACAACCACTACTCCAACAACAACCACCACCACTACTCCAACAATGACCAGCACCACTACTCCAGCAACAAGTACTACTACTACTACTCCATCGACAGTAGCTACCATGAAGATCTCAACAGCAATGACCCCTACTACTCAAGCAACCATGACTACTCCAACAATGACCAGCAGTATTCCGATAACAATGTCTATCTCTACTCCAAGAAGAACCACTGCTATTTCAACAATGATGACTGCTACTACTCCAATAACAACCACAATCATTCCAACAACGACCACCACTATTACTCCAACTGCAACCTGGAGTACTTCAACAACTACCACAACTACTCCAAAAATGACAACCATCACAACTCCAACAAGGAACACCACTGCTGTAACAAGCACGATGGTCACCACTGCTCCAGAGAAAATGAGGCCCTCTACCTCTGCTTTTTTAATGCCATCACCCACAAAGGACTTCCAACCAGGTAAGCAGCTATGCTTCTCAGCCCAGAAGGATTTACAGGCAAGGATATAGACCATGCAAGGGCACTGTGTTAAGGCAGAAATACAATCTTGGGTAGGATGCTCAACACATTTCCAAACCTGGTTTCACAAAAATCTGGAACTCCCTGCCCCTTCTTACATTCACAGTTTTTTATGTCTAAGCACTTTCAGAATGAAGGGGACTCATGGCTATTATCTGATTCTCAAAGGAATTAGTCAATAGTTAAAGAAAGCCAGACCACTGATTTGGATATCTATTATGATAGTGAATTTGGCCCAGTTGAATATAGATTTCAGAGGAAAATATATGGAATCCCAGAACAGGCTTAGGTAAATGAGACTCTGTCCTTACAAGGAATTCTGAATAGAGATCAGGTAATTTATTTTGAAACCGAAGCCAACACTTGAGGATAAAATTTCAATGAAGTTAATTTTACTTTGTTTCCTGTATCAGGAACCATGCTAACTGCTTTACAAGTATTAAGCCACTTAATTCTTAGGACAACTCTATGAATTGTAGGTGTGATTCAATCCTATTGTGTATTCCTGAGTCCTGAGGAATGAAATGTAAGCACATTGTTGATAGTCATATGACTAGAAAATGGTTGAGTCTAGATGTCCCCATTAGTTTGAATGTTGGGCCTTTTCTGCCTTCTATTATGAACATAGAGCTTATATTTGAGTGAACTTCTGATCTGACATCATCACTGGAAAAGCCTTCGTATTGAAAAGCCCTGTCTTTTCAGTTTGTCAGTAACTTACATAGTTTTACATCATCACTGAAAAGCCCTGTCTTTCCAGGGTGTCATTGACTTACATAGTTTTGCTGCTAGCATCCTTTAATTTATTTATGTGGCATAGAAATGTTATTTATACTGATGAGAATGTAAACATCAGTTTTAAGGACTTTAGAAATTTAGAATCCATGTGTTTGTTTTTTCAATTCAGGCTACATGATTCATACTTCAAATTTTAGTTAGATAAAAGTTTTAATTTAATATAAATGGAGATTAATTTCCTTTATGGGTTGGAAAATAGTGTCTCATTCTGAGGACATGTTTACATTCAATCATTCTACTTTTAGTATTAAAAAGATAATGTTTTAGTGAACATTCTCTCTCTTTGACATGGCTCTAGATCCTGAGGAATAACAGAAATGTCACAACCTCTTAGCTAAAAAAGTCTGATGGAACATATTGATTTCCTCTCCCTCCCATTCAACCATGTGTGTATTCAACTTGAGAAATCTGAAGGATTAGATTTTGGACAGAGTTTGGAAGAAAGATCTTTAGGTTAAAACTGGGATTTTAGAGTCATAAAAGTTTGTAAAAAAAAAAAAAAAAAAAGCAAAAGCTTAGTTCCAGGCAACAAACATACTACAGCATCTGTTGACTTTCTCAATATTGATTTAGCTTCTTAATAGTTTGTGCTGACAGAAGTGGATGGATTAGTGCTCCTGGTTTGGGGAACGTGTGTAAGCTATGGCCTTTGTTTAAAGGAGAGTTTCAGAAGGAAAGTGTTAGTGTATTTGTCCATGTGACCTCCTGGGGGATATAATTCATTGAATATTATATGTATCCTGATGGAAATGGTTGGATGGCATCACTGACTCAATGGACATGAGTTTAGGTAAACTCTGGGAGTTGGTGATGGACAGGGAGGCCTGGGGTGCTGTGCTTCATGGGGTCGCAAAGAGTTGGACATGACTGAGTGACTGAATTGAACCGAAACGATGATTTCCTAAAGAGTTTGAAATTAGATTTGAATTTTAGCAGATCCAGTGCAGAGTCATTTATGTTTACATGCATTTCCTCTCTGTGCATCTGTCCATACTAATTACCTAAAATATTTCTATAATAGTTGGAAGTAAAGTCATAGGAACAGGGAAGGGAAAAAATGCCCACAAAGACCCAAATGAGGGAAAGAAGTTAAGCTCAAGAGTTCTTTTGCACAGATTTAAGAGGAATGAAGACTCTGATCATCTGATTTTCTTTTATTGTCCTGTTCTTAGTTCCTAAAGAGAGTCATATCCTGTTATAAATTTGAGAATTAGGGGGAAGCAAAAACAAAGTTAAAAAGCCACTACCTTGGAGATTCCTTTAAAAACTAGGAATAAATCTACCATATGACCCAGCAACCCCACTACTGAGAATATACTTTGAGAAAACCACAGTTGTAAAAGAAATGTGTACCCCATTGTTCATTGCAGCACTATTTATGATAGCCAGGACATGGAAGCAACCTAGATATCCATTGACAGATGAATAGATAAAGAAGATGTTATACATATATACGATGGAATATTACTCAGTCATAAAAAGAATGAATTTGAGTCAGTTCTAGTGAGGTGGATGAACCTAGAGCCTGTTATACAGAGTGAAGTAAGTCAGAAAAAGAAAAACAAATATTGAATATTTACACATATACATGGTATCTAGAAATATAGTACTGATGAACCTATTTGCAGGGAAGGAAAGGAGATGCAGAAGTAGAGAATGGACTTGTGGCACAAGTTGGGGAGGAGAGAGTGGGACGAATGGATAAAGTAGTGTTAACATATGTACACTATCATGTGGAGAATGGAGACCTGGTGAGAAGTTGCTGTATAATACAGGGAGCCCAGGCTTCCACCGTGTGATGACCTAGACGGGTGGGATGGGTGAGGGATGAGGCTCAAGAGGGAGGGGATATGTGTGAAGTTGTGGCTGATTTGTGTTGCTGTCTGGAGGAAGCCCACTCAACATTGTAAAAATTAAAAACAAACCAAAGAAATGACCAAGAAACACACACACACACACACACACAATAGCTCAGAATAAAAGAAGAGGTGATGCTGAAATGTGGAGTCCATGGTGAGGAAGTGGAAAGAGGAAGACCAATGAGAGGCAATAAGAAAAGCCCAGGTTTGTAAACTCATGTCTAAGCAATACCACTAATTTGCTCTTAAATTCTGTGGCACTCTCAGAGGAAGAGATATAAAGATCTTATTAAGAGGCAAGGGGTCAACTCTTAAGGTAAGGTGAGAGGTCTTATGGAAAATAAAGAAGAGATTTCAAGAAGGGAAAAGGAAATATAGCTATGAGAATTCTTACTGAAGCTTTTTGTTGAGAAATGGAAGATTAGTCAGATAATACAGGAAATCATTCTTATGAAAGGAGTGACCAGAACACAATTGCAGAAAGAGCCAGGGTACCAGGGACATTGCTTCATGGCTCATTACCAAGACTCAGACATTGGACAGTACTATTACCTGGAAGGGACCTCAAGGAATTGAATATTTTTAGTATGTTTTCTGTGCTGGTCAATGTGTGCATCTCCCTGGAAAGACATGTGGATGGATAGTTAGGAACTTGAATAAGGTCAGGAAATCCGGATTGGGTTTCTTATGAATGGAGGAGTATGGATTAGTGCCAGGCCATTCTCCACAAAAGTGAAATGTCATTGGCATGAATAAAAGTTTAATTGGGTGTCCTGCTTACAATGCATTGCTGTAGACCTTAGGGGGATCCTAGGAGTATAAAAAGTGAAATAATTCTGTCTGTTGGTAGGTTCTCCAGATCATTGTCTAGATCAAATTTATTCATGATGATGAAATACCTATATGTCAATGTAATGCCTCAAGGTTATCCTTTGATACTTCTCTAAGAAAGATTTGAAGGGTAATTCCTGATTTTAGGAAATTTTAGGAAATTTTTAGGAAATTTTCCTCCATAATTGTACACGATTCTTCCATTCTTATCATTCCAGTGCTTTCTTTATCTTCTCCAATGCAGACAGCAGAAAACCAGCCTACCGTAACGCATGACTCTTGTTCAACAGGTAACTTCTGTTTCTTTCCTGAACACCTTGTTTAACCATTTCGGGTCAGTGTCCTCATCTCTAAAATGCGATTAAGGAAATTGGTATAAGCATGTACAAAGCACTTTGTATATGCTAGATAATCAGCAAAGAAAATCCTGTATTTGACCTATAGTTGCTTATGATGTCCAACAGTATATGTTCTGTATGACAAAATAGATGTTTCAAAACATTATTAAAATTTGCACATTAAAACTTCATGCTATAATATCCTTTTATACTGGGGTATTATGTCATTTAAGGTACACCAGCCTTGGGGCTGATGTAACATATTTTCTAAAGCAAGTTTGGATTAATGGGCAAGCTGGCATATAATGTAGGACTTAGATGGCTCCTGTTTGAGGTATCTTGGTACATTTCATTCATGTTTTGAATGTAAAACCAGTGTAACATCCATTTTGAAAACAGTGCTTCTGCTCTTTGGATGTGTAACGGCCTCTGAGCAGTCGCTGGCAGTTTCTTAGCTGTCATGAAAATATTGATTATCTACCTGTGCTATGCTTAGTCACTCAGTCATGTTTGATTCTTTGCGACCCCATGAACTGTATCCCATCAGCTCCTCTGTCCATGAGATTCTCCAGGCAAGAATACTGGAGTGGGTTGCCATTTCCTTCTCCAGGGGATCTTCCCGACCCAGGGATCAAACCCAGGTCTCCTGCATTGTAGGCAGATGCTTTGCCACCTGAGCCACCAGGGAAGTCCTTAAAAAGCACTATGTTAGTAAAATACCCTTTTTGTAAGAAAAAGAGCCATCCACATTTGGAGGATCAAGGTTTCTTTCCCCATCTCCCCACCACCCCATCCCTTTCTGGGAGGCATTTGCTTCTGCTGTAGTGGATATTTGCTTCTGCTGCCCAGCATCCATTTCTCCTGTTAAAATGTACTGCACTTTTTTCTTTAGGGTAACCACCCTTCTCTCACTTTCAGAGCATGAGATTTGGTGACCCAGGCCTTATCCAATTAGTCCTTTTTGACCCTATGGACACAGATTGTTCAAGAATGAGTCTGTAACCCAATTTGGGTGTTTGAGGGAATGTGCATCCGTGGGCTTGTGGGAGAGTGGCCAAGAGATGTTCTTGGTGTGCGGATATGTGCTCTGAAGGAGGGAGAGGGACACTGTAGGATCTGCAGAAGGCACCAATGCCAGGACAGCTAGAAATCAGGTCCCTGATGTTTTCACTGGGGCCATTGAGCCAAGCTTTGCCTGAAGCTAGACTTTTCAATAACATCAGTCAATAAATCCATAGTTTAAGCTAATTTGAGTTGCATTTTCAGTCATCTGCACCATAAGTAAAGTATAGGGTCTTTGGTGAAAGAAGTCTTTTTTGGCAAAAGAACACCAAGATCATGTTTTGAGAGGTGGGCAGTAGCAAGGAAGAAATTTGTCTTGTAGCTAACCCTAAGATACCTGGATGAGAGGGATGAAGTAGCTCTGTCTGTGCTGGGACCAGATGCAGAAGGCAATATTGAAAGCACTTTGATGCGAATGAAAGCACTAAGACCACACAAATAAAAGTAAAATAAAAAGACTTTCATCGATGCAGTTTGTAGACTGCATCATCTAAGATCATCTGAGATGCAGTCTACAAACTGATAGGTGATTTAATGGGGAGTTTTGTACCTTTTCCTGGGTCCCAGTGAGTTCAGGATATTCACAATTGTCCATGAGTAAGACTTTCTGAGTGGTGATAGACCTACCAAAATTATGGTGTTAACACATTGTATATATAGAGATAAATTTATTAAAAATATCTGAAAGGAGAAAAACATTACTGTTTTGGTGACAGTGGATATTTCAAGGTACCGGGGTCTGGCCTTTATTTTATTTATTTATTCCTATTTTTCACAGTTTTCTACAGTGACTATGACTTATATAATAAAAGTTTTTCAAGTATTGTACAGACACGTAAGGTTATAGTCCCTTTAAAGAGAAGTCACATGGCTAGCTGTAATCTGTAGGTCAAGATCAAGTTTAGAGTTGCTTAACTTCTTACCCTTTATATCCAACCTCAGTGTCTGCCTTTGCAAAATTTTGGCACTAATGGTACATGGAACCTAACTGAGATGCTGTGATTTAAATGAGAGGATTTTTGATTCAAACTAAATATGTCTAGGATTCCAGCTCTAGTTGGCATTACTATCTCCCCATTACCTAGTCAACTGCAGTTCTCCCATTGTATAGGGTAGATTCTAAGTGAACTGAGTTTTCCAGGTGATCTTATCTGTCTCACCCACGTTTTCCTATCTTATGACCTGAGTAAAATTCTCTCACTTCCATTTTATACATTTTGTTAAGTGTCCCCTTGTCTCTTGTCATATGTCTGACTCTTTTGCAACTCCATGAATTGTAGCTCACCGGGCTCCTCTGTTCATGGGATTTCCCAGGCAAGAATACTGGAGTGGGTTGTCATTTCCTTCTCTAAGGGATCTTTCTGACTCAGGGATCAAATCCATGTCTTCTGCTTTGACAGGTGGATTCTTTACCACTGAGCCATCTGGGAAGCCCATCAGGTGGCCCCTTAGTTATCTATAAATGTGTAGTTGTAATTACACATAATTCCAGTGTTTCCATTTAGTGTTTGGAGGATATCTTTAAGGAGTCTGAGATTTTCTGCCACATTTCCTGCTGACAGAGGGAGAAAACAGAACACTTAACTTCTACAGTAGTATCATATGTAGTCGTTTTATTGTGTAGTTATCCCTCCACATAATTATAGCCAACCCTCAACAAGGCCTTAAGAAAATTCATGATACGAGTTTCTATTAATAAACAGAATATAGAAAATATTACACTATGGAAGACTTCTTTACCAAAAATACATTCAATGTCTCCTTTCAAAAAGCAAACTTCTCTTGTACATAATTAAAGAATCATAGACCTTCATGGGTCTTTTATGGTCATCTTTATAAATAAATTGAGACATGCTGTATTCCTTTCAAAAGAATAATCATTATTATTTCCACCCAGTGTTTTCACCCAATAAGATCTATGTTGCCATAATAAAGAACAAGAACATTCTGTATGAGCTGAAATGGAGAAATGCTCAGAATAGAATATGAAGTTGAAAAAGAAAGATGCAAGCTGATTGATCTTAGCATCTCTAGATGTGGCACAACCATTCAATTGTGATGGAGTAGCACCAGCTGTGTGTTCTTGCCGAAGAATTAAGCCTGAATCTAACCAAATCTCTAGAGCTAAGTTACATTTATAGGAAATACAAAGGAAAGAGGAATATTTTAAAAGAAGACACAGGGAAACAAACCCAGAATGTGGAACAGCACATTGTTTTGTACAACTTGTCAATGGCAGGGGGAAAGGCGGGAAGACTGGCCTTGATGAAAAGAAACTTAAGGGTTATAACCTGTGGATGAGGAAATGGCAACCCACTCCAGTATTCCTTTTTTTTTTTTTTTTGAAGGTTTTCAGGATTTATTTAAGCATATTTTGGGGCCAGTACGTACCATTGCTGACTTATTTTTATCTTGGTGAATGACACCCTCATTCATCTTGTCACTGAAGCCTGAAACTTGAATGGTATTATCCACTCCTCCCTTTCACTCACCCCTCTGGTCCCATCTGGTCTTGCTTGTTCTACATCTCAAATAGAGCTTGGAAGCAACTTTATTCATCTTCACGACTGAGTGGACCACAACAAACTCTGGAAAATTCCTAAAGAGGTGGAAATACCAGACCACCTGACCTGCCTCTTGAGAAATCTGTATGCAGGTCAGGAAGCAACAGTTAGAACTCGACACAGAACAACAGACAGGTTCCAAATAGAGAAAGGAGTACGTCAAGGCTGTGTATTGTCACCCTGCTTATTTTATATGCAGATTACATCATGAGAAATGCCAGGCTTTATGAACCTCAAACTGGAATCAAGATTGCTGGGAGAAATATCAATAACCTCAGATATGCAGATGACACCACCCTTAAGGCAGAAAGTGAAGAAGAACTAAAGAGCCTCTTAATAAAAGTGAAAGAAGAGAGTAAAAATGTTGGCTTAAAACTCAACATTCAGAAAACTAAGATCATGGCGATCTGGTCCCATCATTTCAGGGCAAATAGATGGGAAACAGTGGAAACAGTGACAGACTTTATTTCTGGGGGCTCCAAAATCACTGCAGATGGTGACTGCAGCCATGAAATTAAAAGATGCTTGCTCCTTGGAGGAAAATTTATGACCAACCTAGAAAGCATATTAAAATTCAGAGACATTACTTTTCCAACAAAGATCTGTCTAGTCAAAGCTATGGTTTTTCCAATAGTCATGTATGGATGTGAGAGTTGGACTGTGAAGAAAGCTGAGTGCCGAAGAATTGATCCTTTGAACTGTGGTGTTGGAGAAGAGTCTTGAGAGTCCTTTGGACAGCAAGGAGATCCAACCAGTCCATCCTAAAGGAAATCAGTCCTGAATATTCATT
>NW_011475875.1:0-3080 GCF_000754665.1 Bison bison bison
CTGGGGTCCCAGCCCCCAGCCCTGGCTGCAGCCTGGGTCACCCCGAGGCAGGACCACCAGCCGCCCCTCGAGACGGCAGGTGTGCCTGGCAGCATGGAGAGGCGGCGACAGGAGAGGCCCGCCTTGCAGCTCATAATCCTGGGCGCCCAGGTGGGTGCCCAACTCCTCTCTAGAGCTAAGAGTCCATCGTAGTTTAACTTTCAAAAATAACTTTGTGGTTTGATTACTTTTTCATGAATACGAGGTGGAGTGTGTTCATCGTGTAATATCTAGAAGATTCAGAGAGTGAAAGAGAAGACCCAGAGGGCCGGTGGGTGGCCCCAGTGCCGAGTGGGCCAGGGCCCGAGGCCCTTTATTCCCAGCAGCTGCTTTGGTGACAGCTTCGTGCCACATGGGGAGGCTTTGTCCCCGTGACATTAAATAGTCAATGTAAAATGCAATTTTTAAGGTGCTTCCCAGGTGGCTCAGTGGCAAAGAATCAGCCTGCAATGCAGGAGACTGGGGTTTGCTTGCTCCTTGGAAGAAAAGCTGTGACCAGCCTCAGTCAGAACAGGCAGGGAGCAGGAACCTCCACCCAGATGGTGGGGCTGCTGACCGCTGACCTCTGCCCCTGCTCCTGCCGCCGCCTGGCACCCAGTGAGAAAGGGTACTGAAGAGCTTTGTGGCCGAGACTCCCAGGGCTGGTTCCTGCGTGCTGCAGGGGAAGCGCTGCGCCGTGGGAGGCCAGGGCAGTGATCCAGGGGGCCAGAGACCACCACCGCGGTGTCCCTGAAAGTCACTGTCTGTGTTTAGAGTTGATGAGTCTGATTTTTAAAGAAAGGAACAATCCTGAAGTCAAATCAAGAAGTTAAGAATCAAGCCCCTGGGAAAGAGGGAGTGAGAAGGACGGACTGCCCAGTATCGCCCAGTGTTGGCGAGGACGCTACGTGAAGACCCGCCTACGAGGGGAGTCTCCCGCAGCTGCTGCCCTGGAGGCGCCCACAGGTTCCCCAGAGTCGAATGCCAGCCGCGTCTGGCCTGGCACATTGCAGAGAGGCCGGCAGGCATCCACACGGGCCACGGCTGGGTCCACAGCAGATGCCCCGCGGTGTGGACAAGCCCTGTGCTGAGTGTACGGAGCTGGATGAGAAAGGATGGCTCTGTTTTCACAAGGTGTCCTGACCAGGTGGAGCTGCCAGGCCTGGGGCGGGGGCAGTGATCTTCGGGTAACGGTGGCTCTGGGTCAGGGGTGACGGTTGCCCATGCCTGAATATATTAGAGACGCTGAGTTGTCCACTTTAAGAAGTCAGTTCCACGGTCTGTGGATTACATCTCCATGAAGCTTTAAAAGCGTCACTGAGATGAACGCACACACGCTGAATTGTGTTTTAGGGGCGCCCCCGTCAGTGCTGTTGCTTCACTGAAGAGGCCTGAGCGGCCCCATCCGCAGGGGCCCGGCCTTCCGCCCCTGTGTCTCGGGGGTCCGGGGCGGCTCTGGCATGGTGACCGCGTCCTGCAGTGGGGACAGCAGGGTGACTCCTGCGGCCGTTACGCGGAGCAGTGGCTGAGGAGCCGGGCATCGCCCGTCCTGCCGAGGCCCCGGTATCGCGGTGGGGAGGCAGCCGGGCCGCCAGGGCCACCCTCCTCCCTGGTCAGCGGCGTTTCTCCAGAGCAGTGTGTCCAGCAGAATTACCTGAGCCACAGGTGTGCCTTTAAATTTTCTGTGAGAGGCAAGCTAGTTTTCATGACACACTTTATGTACGCCTAGTGCGCCCTGCGCTCCTATTCCCCAGCGCAGCCGGCGTAGAGAAGCCGGCAGTTTCCTGCACTAGGCGGCCTGCCGGGTTGCGGGCGAGGAGGGGCCTCGGGCCTCCCGGATCCCGCGCTGAGCCCCGCCCCGCCGAGCTCCTGCTCGGGTCCTCCCGGGGAGCCCTGGGAGCCCCCTTGCCACGCCCGCGTGCCCCCTGGCCGCTGTGGAGGCGCAGGGAATGCCTGCGGGGACACGCAGCCAGCGCCCCGTGTTTGTGGGAAACAACAGAGAAGTAGCGACGGGAGCGGGACTGGGCCTCCCAGCCAGAGTGCGGCGCTGACCCCCGTCACTCCCCGCGGTGCGGAGAGAAGGCCTCCTGCTGCGCTCTCCTGGGCCGGCGGATGGAGGGATGGACAGAGGCCTGGACCTGGGCAGCAGCGTGACTCCTGCGGGGCCCTAAAGCCCTGCTGTCTGGCTGCTTGAAAGGCAGCTTGGGATCAGAAACTTGGGCCCTCCACTCCTCGCTGTGCCCCCTGAGCCAGGACTCGTCCTCTGGGCTCCCATGGGGTCTCAGGCTTCGAGGCTGGGGCACAACCCGTTCACAAAGCCGCTTTGAGGGGGACGACAGGCCCGAAGGACGCACCCCAACCTGGCCTCCTTTGGATGTGAGGGGTTGAAGGGCGGGGCGGGGGGGGGAGGCGGGGCCAGGAAGGGACACGCCCACGAGCACCTGCTCTGAGCCCCCTTCTGCCTCACACGGGGCTGGGGGCTCCGCTGGAGGCGGCAGCTTCCCCGAGGGTTAGGGCCTGCTGGTGTCCTCTTCCTCCTCTGGGTCTCCTCGGGCCTGACTGAGGGCAGAGTTCAGGACGCGTCTGCCTTGGGGGCCAGCCTGGTCAGCGTGCCAAGCAGGAGGATGGAGGCACAGCTGGGGGCCCTGATCGCCTGGAATTTGTGGCAGCACGGGCTGGCTCCCGGGAGGCTCCCAGGTAGATAGTCCAGCCACCTCTCAGGAGGAAGCAGTCTGGCCGGGCTTCTCTCTGGAACCCCCCTGCCCCCTCCTCTCGTTTGAGTCCGTTTCGGTGGGTTTGGTGTCTGACAGGGGTTCCCCGCCCAGGTGTGGGGCGGAGCTGAGAAGCAGGAGCCTTTGGGGCGAGCAGGGATCTTTGAGGCGGACCTCCGGTCACATGCCAGGCCTCCCTGCAGGGATGTGGCTCAGCCTAGCCCCTTTCAGCAGAATCACAACCCTGAATGAGTTGTATTTGGTGACTGATTTAGAGAAAGTTAAAAAACTAGAGGAGGTGCGCGCCCAGGGCTCCCGTCCCGGGACGGCACCTCCTCTAGTTTTTTAACT
>NW_011475875.1:3180-6860 GCF_000754665.1 Bison bison bison
ATGAGTTGTATTTGGTGACTGATTTAGAGAAAGTTAAAAAACTAGAGGAGGTGCGCGCCCAGGGCTCCCGTCCCGGGACGGCCTGTTTGCCTGGTGTGCGCTGCAAGCCCAGCACCATCACTGCAGCCTGCTTCATTTTCAAATGAGGTCAGTTTATAAGGGCTGCAGTGGGCTGAACTTGAACTTGGTAGCTGCCAGCTGTTTTCAATCTCAGAAGCACGTAGTTGCTGATTTCAGATTCTGGGGCTCGGGAACAGACCAGAGCTGAGCTCTGCTGGCCAAGGAAGGTCTGGGTCTGTCCGCCTGACCTGGGGCTGGCCTGAGAGCAGAGACCATCGCCTGCCTCACGTGGCCAGGCGGCACCATGCCCTGAAAGAAAGTGGGAAAGTGGCCCCGCAGAGGGAGGTGGAAATATACCCACAGAAAAACCTTGGAATTGTAGAGGTTAGCCCTAGTTGAGAAGATTGGAAAACACACCCTCCCACAGCAGAGCCGTTGGGTCATCTGCCCCCTTCCTGGTTGTTGATATTCAGTCATTCAGTCATGTCTGACTCTTTGTGACCCCATGGACTGCAGCATGCCACACTTCCCTGTCCTTCACTATCTCCCAGGGTTTGCTCAGACTCACGTCCATTGAGTCGATGATGCCATCCAACCATCTCATCCTGTAGCCACCTTCCGCTCTCAGTCTTTCCCAGCGTTAGAGTCTAATGAGGTGCCTCTTCGCATCAAGGCCAAAGTGTTGGAGCTTCAGCATCAGTGCTTCCAACGGATATTCAGGGTTGGTTTCCTTTAGGGTTTATCGGTTTGATCTCCTCGAAGTCCAGTGGGACTCTCAAGGGTCTTCTCTAGCACCACAATTTGAAAACATTCAGTTCTTCATTGCTCAGCCTTCTTTAGGTCCAACTCTCATGTCTGCACGTGACTACTGGGAAAACCATAGCTTTGACTATATGGACCTTTGTCGGCAAAGTAAAGTCTCTGCTTTTTAATACGCTGTCTAGGTTGGTCATAGCTTCTCTTCCAAAGAGCAAGCATCTTTTAATTCCATGGCTGCAGCCACCATCCGCAGTGATTTTGGAGCCCAAGAAAATAAAGTCTCTCACTGTTTTCATTTTTTCCCCACCTATTTGCCAAGAAGTGATGGAACTGGATGCCATAATTTTAGTTTTTTGAGTGTTGAGTTTTAAGCCAGGTTTTTCACTCTCCTCCTTCACTTTCATCAAGGCTCTTTAGTTCCTCTTCACCTTCTGCTGTTACAGTGGTATCATCTGCATATCTGACCAGCAAAGTGGATGCCTGCAGTGGAAAGAAGGCCATCGAGGCCTTGTGCTTAGACAAACCCTGACTGGCTCACATGGAAAGAGCATGAGGCGTGGGGCCCTGCTGGGCCCAGGTTCCCCTGGAGGGCGGGGGTTGGGCAGACGGGCCTTCGCTGCTGCTCGTCTTTACACGTGTTCCCTCCGTGTGCGTGTTCACTTGTGTCTGACTGTAACCCTTTGGACTGTAGCTTGCCAGGCTCCTCTCTCTATCAGATTTTTTCATGCTGGTGGTCTTTACTACTAAAATAAAGCCTCCATCTTTTCACAGAGGAAATGTCCCTGGGGTCACACAAGGGTGGAGTGGCCTGGGGGCTGGACTGTGCTGGGACGGAGGGAGCTATGGGCTGGAGACCCTCTCAGAAGCCCCCACGGCAACCATGGGCCCTGCCTGCAGCGGACTGGAGGCCAGGAGAGGAGCCTGTTTGGAGTTTCCTAAAAGCAGCTGATTGCTCTCAGCCGCGCATGGGTCCCAACCCCAGCCCCACCAGGAGTTCGCTGCCTCAGGGCTCATTGGCTGGGTCAGTGGGTGGCCGTGGCTGTGTGCTGTGCAGGGTCCGGGGCTCCAGGAACAGCCAGCGACAGTGTTGACCACATGGAGCCTGCCTGGCCAGACGCGCACTCAGCCCAGGGCCCTGGGTGGGGCCTGGCCGATGGGGGTGACGTGAGGAGGAGCCAGGCTGGGCTCCTAGGGAGGGGCCCTGCACCGTCTCCAGCCCCTCCTGTTCGGGACCCTCTGGCTGGCCCCAGGGTCACCCCCCACCCCAGGCCAGACAGGTCGCAGAGTTGGTGGGGTCACAGTGGGGTCACAGAGGCACAGCGGGCCATGGAGCTGGACCAGCCTTTGTGCCCAGTGCTGCCCCGGGGCCCCAGGGGACGGACAGACAGTGGACATGCCAGACAGGAGGGCGAGGGGTATGAGCGGCACTTGCCCACGCACAGGACGCGCTCGTCCTGTTGCGCCCTGGCCGGGCCCCAGTGTGGGCAGGACCCCGGGACGGCACTGCCTGCAGAGGGGCCCAGAGCCCGGCTCTGGCCTTGCCCGGCCACGCAGCACTGCCCTCCCCCTCCTGGTGCAAACACCTGCCTGCACCCACTCCATGGGTGCCCTGAGGGTGTAGCAGGTGGGAGAACCGGCCCCCCAGAGAGAGGGTGCTGTATCAGAGACCCCAGCCGCCAGGAGTGGCAGTCCTCCCAGGGTTGGGCCAGACTTGGGGTGGGAGGTGGGCAGAAGGCATCTGGGATTAGGTCCCAGCAAGGGGTAGGCAGGGGCGGGCAGCTGGGTTTTTCCCAGTGGTTCCTGGGCAAACAGGCTGGATTGCCTGCCTCACTCCAGGTCAATTCAGGTGACCGTAGACAGGAGGAAAGCAAACGCTGAGGACAGGGGGAGAGGCCTGTCACGAGTGAGGGCTGGCCCAGCCACTGCAGAGCCCGGGAGGCTGGAGCTAGAGACAGGGCCTCGGGGACATCTGCATGGGCTGGGCACCCAAGACCCCAGGTGGGGAGGGAGGGTTCCTTCCCGACAGACCGCTCCTCCAGGCACCGGTGCCCCCAGGGAGGCTCTTCCCAGGAGTGCCTTCCCCCCCGGCCCAGCAGCTGTCCAGGGCCTGCAGGGTAGGCCGCAGCCCTCAGACCTGAGGAAAGGGGCCGTGAAGGGAGGGAGGCGTCCATACCGACCAACAAAGCACGCGGAAGCCACCGGGTCCTTGGGGGTGAAGGGAGACAGAACTCGTGGATGTTATTAAAATTCTGGTAGTAGGAATGAGTAATTAACGAAAGAGTGGCAAAATAAAAGTCAAGAAATCTCCCCCAAAGGCAGAGAAGAGGAGACATAAGAAAATTAGAGGTTCTTCCAGGAAGCCCAGCGTCCGAGTCAGAGTAACCCCAAGAGCAGAGAATCCAGGGGTGCCTAGCAGACCTTGCCCCGTCCGTCCCTCCTGGCACCTGCAGGCTGGCAGGGGAGGTGCCCCAGGAGGGGAGCAGAGTCCCAGCTGCAGTCAGGAGGCAGGTGGTTCAGAGCTCGCAGCACCACGGGAAGGACCATCACCACCACTCCTGGGGATGGCTCCTCACCCACAGCCAGGCCCAGCCAGGCTTCTAGCCAGGCCGGGGGCCTGTGAAGACACTTGCAGATAGCCGAGAGCAGTGGCACATCCCCCCCTTGCAGTTATTCTCAGGAAGCTTGTGGAGAATGTGCTCCTCTGGAGTCAGGAGGAGACAGAAGATGGAGGCTTCGAGGTCAGGGATGCAGGACGCACTGGGCAGAAGCGGGGCGGGAGGCGCCAGGCTGGAGAGCAGCTGTCCAGACCAAGACGGACGGCAGAGGCTCGGCAGAAGCTCGGGAGGGGCTGCCCCTGGGAG
>NW_011475875.1:7073-12245 GCF_000754665.1 Bison bison bison
TCCAGCTTGTCTGAACTTCCTGGGGAGGGTTGTGGTGCTCAGTCCCGTTCGTGAAGGCTTTGCAAGGAATCCAACAGGGAAGAAGTGGTGTCGCTTTTTTTTTCTTTACTCTTCCGCCCTCTTTAGGTACAATAATTTTGACTGCGTGCTTAGTTACTAAGTCGTGTCTGACTCTTTGCAACCCCATAAACGGTAGCCCACCAGGCTCCTCTGTCCATGGGAATCTCCAGGAAAGAATACTGGAGTGGGTTGCCATTCCCTTCTGCAGGGGATCTTCCTGACCAGGGATCAAACCCAGGTCTCCTGCATTGCAGGCGGATTCTTTACCATCTGAGCCACCAGGGAGGCCCTAATTTCCATTGATCTGTCTTCAAATTCACTGACTCTTTAATCTGCCATCTCCAGTCTACTGTCAAGCCCAGTCAGTGGGTTTTCCGTTTGAGTCGTACTTGTATGTGTTTTATTGGAGAACTGCCATCTAGTTCTTTATTGTTGTCGTGGTTCAGTCCAGCTCACTTGCAGCCCCATGGGCCGTAGCCCGCTCCGCTCCTCTGTCCATGGGATTTCCCAGGCAAGAAGGCTAGAGTGGGTTACCGTTTTCTTTTCTAGGGATCTTCCTGATCCAGGGACAGAACTCACATCTCCTGCATTGGCAGGTGGTTTCTTTACTACTGAGCCATCAGGGGCTCCCGTTCTTCTGTGTAGGTTCATGTGATTTCCATTTCTGCCTCTCTGTTTCATGAAGATCGTATTATCCTGTAACTTTCTGAGCGTGATTTTCATTCGTCTTTTTAACACACTTACGATAGTTGTGTTACAGTCTTTGCTAAATCCAACCTCTGAGCCGCCTTCAGCTTGCTTTCTGTCAAGTGCTTTTCTGTATTCTTCCCCCTTACCTACAGGTCGCACTTTCCTTTGTGATTTTTATATTACCTCTGAACATCGTGAATGATATGCTGCAGGGACTCTATTCTGTTACCTTCATCTGAAGAATGCTGAGTGTTGTTCCAGTGAGCAGGCAGTTTCTGATTACCTTGAGCTGGTGAGGGGGGCATAACTTGGCATTGCATTCAGTCAGTTCAGTTCACTCACTCAGCCGTGTTTGACTCTGTGACCCCATGGACTGCAGCACACCAGGGCTCTCTCTCCATCACCAACTCCTGCACCTTGCTCAAACTCTTGTCCATCGAGTCAGTGATGCCATCCGACCATCTCATCCTCTGTCATCCCCTTCTCCTCCTGCCTTCAATCTTTCCCAGCATCAGGGTCTTTTCCAATGAGTCACTTCTTTGCATCAGGTGGCCAAAGTATTGGAGTTTCAGCTTCAGCATCAGTCCTTCCAATGAATAGTCAGGACTGATCTCCTTTAGGATGGACTGGTAGAATCTCCTTGCAGTCGAAGAGACTCTCAAGAGTCTTCTCCAAAGCCATGGTTCAAAAGCATCAATTCTTCGGTGCTCAGCTTTCTTTATGGTCCAACTCACATCTGTGCATGACTACTGGAAAAACCATAGCTTTGACTAGATGGACCTGTGTTCGGGTAGATCTTTATCTTGGAGAGGTTCAGCCTACAAAGTGTCCCGTGGACTTGCTGGGGCTTAGGGGCCTGGTTACACGGTTGGGTTGGCAGCACGGGTCTACAGTGGGTCTCACTCGCTGTGGTCACTGGGATGGGTCCCTGACTGAGCAGCATCGCTTGACCACTCGTGTCTCTGACGAACTCTCGGCCCAGGGACAGCTGCCTCTGGGAGCTCTGGGGGTCCTGCATTCTCACCTGCACTTCTGGCCCCAACAGCCCCTCCAGCTGGTGCCTGGGCTGCAGACTCCTCTACTCAGTGGGAGGCTCTGCTCGCCAGGCTCCAGGTCAGTGGTCTTAGCTGGGCTACTGCCACTAGCTGGGAACTGGCCCATCCCTCCCCAACCCTGGGCATCGCTCGATGGCAGGAAGCACATTTGTACATGGCCTCTCGTCCAGAAGCTGGCCTAAAACGTGTCCAGTGGACACTGTTTGCAGCAGGAGTTGCTCCGGCCTGACACAAGTCTGGAGCAAATGGACAAGGCAGAGAAGCACCTGGAGTTCACGCCAGCTCAGCCGGGCTCTGCCTGTGGCTCCCATGAAGACTCAGTGGAAACCCTCAGAGAGCTGTTTCCAGGCTCGTGGGCTGGGGGTGGGTTCTCGCCTTGAGCTTGGTCAGTCAGTGTAAGACTGGAGAGTCAGCAAACAGCTGTATCAGCCTGTTAGAGAGAAGTTTGCCAGTAAACGTACAAAGCTTGTGGGAGTGGTGGCCTGCGGGGCGGCGGAGTGGGTTGGGGAGCAGACGACACGGGGGCAGATGGGGGACCCCTTGATCCAGGCCTGTGTCAGGACCCGGGTCTAAACAGAGGCGCTGCGACAGTCTCGTGATACAGACCACACCGCAAATGAGGACAAACTGGCCCATTTCCCTAAATGTGGAAAAGCAAAATGCATGTTGTCAGGAGCCTGTTGGCCACCTGGGAACGGCAGTGCTTTGCTGTCAGCCTGGATGACCCAGAGCTGGCTGCGCCCGTGGGGCAGACTCCAGTAGGGAAGCTGCGGCCGCCCGAGACCTTGCCTCCCAACCACAGAAGTGGGCCCTGCGTGGCTGCCCTTCAGGGTCTCTCCCTTGTGTGTGGAGCCTGCAGCCTGACTGTCTCCACTGGTCTCCAGCAGCTCCTGCATCTTCCCTGAGAATGGACCCTGGAGACCCAGAAGAAAAGCCTGCTGCCGGTGACCCCGCTGGTGGTGAGTCCCGTGGGTCAGCGTGTGCCCCTCACGGCCCCAGGTCCAGCTGGGAAGTGCAGGGTGGGCCGGGGGTGGGTGTGTGGGGTCCGTGCACAGGGCAGGGACACCAGGTGGGAGGCATTGGGGTGGTGCAGGCCTGGGGCACGGAGAGCGGCCTCGGGTATGGGCGGGGGCAGGCCACTGGCTGGTGCCATGGCCTCCTGCCCTGGGGGCCGTGGGCTCACCTCCCGTTGCCTGGGAAACGTGAGCCCGTCGTCCCATGGAGGCCTGCCTGCTGGCCGCTTGCCTGATGACTAACACTGAAGGTCAGCCGTGACTGGACATAAACTTCTGGGAGGAGGACGGAGCCCACGTGTGGGTGGAGCTGGGTGCGCAGGGGCAGGTGGATTTCTCTGGAGCCTTCACTGTGCCCCACACCAAATATGGACACAAGGCATCTCATCCGTCCGGCGGAGAAGGCAGAAGCAGGGGGACCGACAGGTGTCTGAAGAGCAGGAGCACCCACACTGGCCCCCACGTGGCCCCCAGCCCCAAGAGACCCCAGGCTCTCAGCCCTGGATTCTCCTCCAGAAACCCCGAACTCCTCTCGGGCAGTGTCTGTGGGCTCAGCAGGGCTTGCTTTCTGCGCATCTGCTGTGTTTGGTGATGTGGTTGGGGCAGACGCAGGGCCATGTGAAGTCTGATATGAAGTCCCCCCCCCCAGAAAGACAGATGGTGACACGGAGAGGAGACCGAGGCTGGAAAAGCAGGGGCTCCTCCCAGGCCAAGACCCTGTGTCCAGTTGGAGAGTGGTCCCCTTCCTGCTACCCTGAGCATCCTGAGGGGCTGTCTCCATGCTGGGCTGGGTCCCTGAGTGGGCACACTATGGGAGGGGGAGCCTCCAACATGTGAGCAAAAGTGCAGCGCCTTCGGCAGGTGATGTGGACGGAGCTCTGGTCCAGCCTCTGTGCCCACACACCCAGGGCCCCGGGCATCTCCTTAGGGTCCTCTGAGGTATACATCCTGCTCCAACAGACTCTCCAAGGGGGCGACAGCAGGTGCCTAAACACTAAACCTAAAAAAAGGGCTGCCCTGCTGCCCAGGCGTCCTCAACACGAACACCACGCTTTTCCCAGAGGCCCCCATTATGTGAAGTCTTTGGGCCTTAAAGCCCACCCTACTGGAAAAAGGGGTAAGACACAGTCCCCCCATCAGACACAGTCCCCCCGTCACACACAGTCCCCCCATCACACACAGTCCCCCCGTCACACACAGTACCCCCGTCACACACAGTACCCCCGTCAGACACAGTCCTCCCCATCAGAAACAGTCCCCCCATCACACACAGTCCCCCCGTCACACACAGTACCCCCGTCACACACAGTCCCCCGTCACGCACAGTCCCCCCATCAGGTGGAGCACCTCATAGAGTTAGGATCATCCTGTGTATAGAGGTGTCTCTCAGTAGCTTGTATGCAAGTTTCCTCCGTGTCTTCTCACAGCTTGATAGCTCATCCCTTCCTGCTTCAGACAGTCCATTGTCTGAAGGGAGCAGAGTGTATTTATCCGAGTGCCAATGTTTAATTTTCCTCTGAGTTCTTGGCCTTACACTTTCCTTCTGTCTGTCTGCACTGGCATCACCCCACACCGTGTCAAGCGGACAGCGGGCTCCTCCTAGTGTTTCCGTTTCAGGGGGACGTTTTCATCACTGAGGCCTCTGTCTGCTGAGGGTTTTTATAGACACCTTTAATCTGCATGAGGACGTTCCTTCTCTTCCTAGTTTGCTGGGTTGTATCTTCAATTGTAACTAGAACTAGTCCTCACAAGTTATCGCAGTTACACGGGACACTGTGCTTCCGGGGAGAGGGTCGGGTGGCTTTCCTCCTGTACTGCAGAGTGAGCAGGGCAGACGCGCCTTCCGTGATCAGCCGGCCTTGCCTTCTGGGACAGACCCTCCTGTGGCCTCTGGGGTTCCCCACGGCCCCCGTCTTCTTTGCGAGGCTGCGTCCTCGGGGCCTGTGGCTTGGGTCTCCTGTCTTTCCATCCATCCGTCCAGCTCCCTGAAGAGCAGCTGCTGCCCCTTGCCCCTTGACTCTCGAGTGGCCTCGCAGCTGCGGCCACCTGGGCTCCTGCTTCCCCAGGTGTGGACCGACGGTCCGGAGTCCGACCCCGAGATCCTGGCTAAGGGCCAGATGGTCCTCCCACCTGGACTGGGGCGGGGGCACCCCAGGAGCACCGTCCCCGTTGGCGGGTCTCATGTCCACCCTCCCTGGGCTCTGGGCGATGGCCCCTGATGGGAAAGAACCAGGTCTGCAGCTTCTCGGGGGGCTGGCCAGATGACAGCCCCACACCTGTGCAGCAGAACTTGCAACGCAAGATGCGCTGGGGCCGCAGGCTCAGGCTGGGGCAGGGGGGTGGAGGTGGGGTGG
>NW_011475875.1:13014-14455 GCF_000754665.1 Bison bison bison
CCTCGAGGCCCCAGGGACTGAGGCTGCCCTGGTCCCTGGGGGCGCGGGAGCCACGTGTGGCTGGGGGGTGCCCATCCTCTCGGGCCAGCCTGGCCTCCCTACCCCCACCGCCCCCGCCCCCAGGACCCCAGGGCTGGTGAGCTCCAGGAAGGCCACGGGCCTTCAGGGGAGGCCTGCCTGTGAGCCTGAGAGGTTCACGGGGCTTCCCAGGGCACAGGGCAGCCTTCTGTCTGGACAAGCCCCTGCGGGCCAAGCTGCGTGGCCTCGGGCAGGTATCTGCCTGCCGCCTCCCCCGACCCGCACGGGCCTGTGAACAGCCGGCTCCGGTTGTTAGCTGGAGAAATACAGTGCTTCTGCAAAAGCCAGAAGTTTCTTGATTTCCCGGTTCCGTGCCTGTGGCTTTGAGGGCGACTCAGGAAGCTGGGCCGCGGGGCTGTGAGGCCTTCCCGCCGAGCCGCGCCTGCCTGTTGTGGGGGAGATTGCGTTTCCTGTGGGTGGAGCTGAAGCAGCTTGGGGGAGCCGCCTGTCTGTTCTCTGAGGCCGGGCGCTGTAGGGCTCGCCTGGACTGGGCCAGGGGCTGGGAACGTGCGGTGAAACCCAGGTCTCCCTGGGGCGACTCCGGCAGAGTTTCCACTTCCGGACCTGTTTCCCAGGGGAGTGCCCGCTTCCTGTGCGTCAGCACGGCTTGGGCCCAGGCCCCTCCGGTTCTGCGACCCCGAGGGTGGCACGGCCCCTGCCCCCGCCCCTCTCCAGGACTGACCTCAAGCAGTGGGCCCAGGCGACTGTCGCCCATGCCGCCTCTCCCTCCCCACCTCCGCGTGAGCCTGTTGTCTTCGTTTGATGTCTGGGCTTCCGTCATCCTTCCTGCTGTCTGATTTTCACTGTGTCTCCCTGACCAGCATGTTCTTCATTTCCAGAGAGACGCGGGGCCGTGTGTTGATATCCGTCAGCCCGCGTTCCTGGCTGGGAAGGCACCTGGTCTGTGCTCTGGCTTCTGTGGGGGCCGGGCTTGTTCTGTGGTCGTCTGTGTAACTGCTCCGAGTCCCCTGTTCATGACTGGTGTCCCACCAGGAGAGCACGCACGTCTGGGCCCCTGCTCACGGCCAGCGCACACTGCCCAGTGTTGTGAGACATGCGTGAGGCCTGAGGCCCAGCAGCAAGGCGGGGGTGGGGTCCCTGCAGGGCCTCGAGGGATGGGACGGATGCCTGGGCTGGGCTGGGAGGGAGTGGGGGACGCTGAGCCCCAGGGGGTTCAGACGAGCAGGGGGCCCTGGAGGCCAGCGCAGCCCAGGGCAGGGGCCTCAGGATGCGAGGGGGTCGCAGGGCTGACCCTGCAGGACTCCTGGGAGCTTTGCCCTGTGGGGAAAGAACTGGGACCCAGCAGGGTCTGTGGTCTAGCCTTTCAGAGGGGATCGGCCGGTGCTAGAGGAACAGGCAAAGG
>NW_011475875.1:15405-17957 GCF_000754665.1 Bison bison bison
GCTGATTGCTCTTCTCTCTCATAGTTTCAGACGTGTTTGTTTTCTGTCTTCATTCCCAAGCTGGTAGCTTGTCGTCCTTTGCTCTTGGAGCTTTGATCGCCCCGCGGTGGTGTCTCGCCCCGTGGGTGCTCCTCGTGAGTCCAGCGGTTTTCACGGGAGCTCATCTCAGTGCAGCTCTCCTTTCTGGTGGCCGAGGGCCAGGCCCAGAGGCGTCCCCAAGTCGGACCCCCTGAGCACAGGCGCAAACACCCTGGGGGCCCCTGCCCTGTGTGTCGGTACCCAAGGCAGGCTGGGGTCTCCCCTGTGCTCACTGTGCCTGGTGCTCCGCAGACCTGTCCCTTCCTGGGGTCTTTACAGACAGAGCATTCACTTGATGCTCGAGGGAGAGTCCGTGTTTCGTTCTCGAGAGCCCTGCTGAGTGGCCAGAGAACAGTGGTTTAAAGTCACAAAGACGTGAGTGGATGTCGCTCCAGGAGCATCCTGGGAGCCCGCCTGGGGGCCACGGCCATGTCCCTGCTGAGACCTGCCACCCGACGGTGGGCCCTGAGCCCCGGGCTGAGCACAGCAGAGGTGTTTGTGAGGGAAAGGCTCACACAGACAGGAAGCGGGTGACACCAGGGGCCTTGGGCTGAAAGAACGCTTTCCCAGGTCAGAGCGTCAGAGAGCAAAGGGGCCCAGGTGAGAGCGTCAGAGGGCAGCGGGGCCCAGGTGAGACTGTCAGAGGGCAGCGGGGCCCCTGGCCTCGCTGATGACCATGTCTCCGCTGCTCAGTCACGTGGTGGGGGAACTGAGATGCGGCCCTTTGTCAGCAGGGCCCTGGGGAGCTCAAGGGGCTTCAGGGAGGTCTGTGCTCTCTGGGCCACACCAGAGCAGATCCGGGCGTTCATGATTGCACCTCGGGAGCTGGACCTGCAGACCCCCCCAGGGCTCAGCTGGGCCTGCAGACCCCCAGGGCGCAGCTCCTGTCTCGGCACCTGGCCGGGTGACAACCATGTCCATGATGGTCTCAGGGAAGGTGGGGGGGACTGCCCACTCCTTGGGGGTCTCGGGGAAGTTTGGGGGGGACTGCCCGCTCCTTAGGGGTCTCAGGGAAGGTGTGGGGGTCTGCCCGGTCCTCAGGGGTCTTGGGGAAGGTGTGGGGGTCTGCCCGCTCCTCAGGGGTCTCGGAGAAGGTGCGGGGGGACTGCCTGCTCCTCCGGGGTCTCAGGGAAGGTGGGGGGACTGCCCACTCCTCAGGGGTCTCGGGGAAGTTTGGGGGGGACTGCCCGCTCCTTAGTGGTCTTGGGGAAGGTGCCCGGCCGTTTCCGCTTCGGGTGTGAAGCAGTGTCTCTTCCCAGACCCCTTCTCTGAGTGCTTTAGGTCGAGGCCCCATGTCTAGTAGCAGCAGGACTGGGGCCCTGGAAGCCGCTGCTCTGCAGGGCTTTTTGGGGGAGGGTGAGCGAGCTGACCCCAGCTGTCGAGGGCAGAGCCCCGGGCCGGCCAGGGAGCAGGGCCTGACCTCCGGAGGACACGCCACCTCCCGTGCCCTTCCCAGGCCTCTGTGAGTCGGCACGGGAGAGTCCGTCCAGGGGAGACTGGACACCTCATAGGGAAGAGCTGGCCCTGCGCTCTGCCTGTGTCCGGGAGGGGGGCTCCGCGGGCTCACAGGGTCCTCGAGGCAGCCCTCCCCCTGGCAACGCTCCGCACTCAGCGCCATGACACCCCGGTCCCAGGACAGGGGCCTCCTGGGAAAAGCCTTTCTTCTTTGGGGCCTTGAGCGGGGATTCTCTTCCTCCAGCCCCTGCCCTGGCCCATGGCTGCCTGCACAGCCTCTGTGGGGCTGGAGGTGAGGGGCTGGCCGTGCCCAGGGCCCCGCTGGTCACATGAAGGACACCATGACGCTCGCTGTCCCCTGGACGTGGTGGTGGAGACACACCTGCTCTTGTTCCGGTCGCTCAGCTCTCATGTGTCTCTAGAAAAGCAAACAAAAGGCACTTTTCAGTTTGGGTTTTTCTTCCTTTTTTCTGTTTCCTGTCGTTTGTTGGGCCCACTGCCACATCCCATGCATGCCACGCGGGCGGTCAGGGTGCAGAGGGCTGCCACCCAGCTTCTGGCCCGGGGATCAAGCCTGGCCTTTGCGGGACCATCCGCCTGGCCGGCCCCTGTGCCCAGTCCCGGGGCAGCTGGCAGGGAAGGCGGGGCAGCTCCGTTCTGGTGGGAGGGCTGGCGGTGAGGACTCACCACAGTGGGGCCTTGCGTCTCCACAGCTCCGGGAGGAAGCCTGGAAATGGTTCGCTGCCCTGGACAACCCGCTCACCACTCTCCTGGACATGCTGGATGCCAGTCGGGGCTGTGGGGGACGGGACCCCTCGCTGGAGGCCTGGGTGGCCCGCGAGCTGGAGCGCTGGCTACAGGCACAGCCACACCCGGGGCCCGCCCAGGTGAGCCCCACCCTCGGCCCATGGCCTGTTCCCAAGTCGCACCCCTCCTCACCCCGTCCAGCCCTCCACACGGGGCCCCACACCCACCTGACCCTGCTCCGGCAGCCCACCGGGGGTCACCAATGGTGGATG
>NW_011475875.1:18057-19568 GCF_000754665.1 Bison bison bison
GGGGCTCTGGGCCTCTGACAGGCATGTGCCAGGCAGCCTCAACTCCCTTGTCTGTGCCCCTGCCCACCCGCAACGTCCACCCACCAGCCTGAGGCTGCAGGCACTGGCTGCCCCGCACCAGGCCCACCCAGGCCTCAAGACCCCAGCCACAGCTGCCGCCTCCACTGAGGTTGGTTCTGGGGCTTCCAGGGCGGCCGAGCACTGAAGCCGCTGCAGGCCCGTGCGGTCCGGCTGCTCACCGAGGGCCCCCCCAGCCTTGTGGAGCCACTGGTCAGCATCTTCCAGCTGCAGGACGCAGACCGGAGCCCCGTGCTGGCTCACATTCACCGGCTGCACCAGGAGGGCAAGTTCAAAGAGGTGAGCGAGCCCTTCCCTGTGGCTCTGGGCCTCTCTTCCACGGGCTGGGCCTCCACGTGGGTCAGCGGGCGGGGTGAGAGCCAGGCTGGGTGCGAGACGCCCACTCTGAAAGTGTCCCCTCCACCATGGGGGCTGTGTAGGGGCTGCAGGTCTGGGGTGCGAGGGACCAGCCACCCCGGGATCAGCCCAGGTTCATGCCTGGCGTGAGGGTACTGGGCGCCCCTCACACTGACCATCTGAGAGGTCTGGGCACAGCCCCCCACATCCTGCCTGGTCTACAGTACCTGCCAGGGTCCTTCCTTCCCAGGTATGGGCAGGGGCAGGGGGCGGGGATGGGAGAAGCTCACCACAGCCTCTGCCCACCCAGGCCACCCCGGGGCCCAGGCCAGACCCTGGGCCTGCTCTCTCCTCCTGCCCCTGCCCAGACTTACTCCTGCTCACCCGGCCCCTGTTGGCACAGCCTGGAGGCAGGGAGCCCGCGGGCAGGAGCTGAGGCCTCTCTGCTTGAGGACAGGCCCTCCCTACAGCCACGGCCGCGGCCACGATGGGCTGGAGGACTGGCCACTTTGCTTCTGGGCCTCGGTGTGCAGGTGTCTATAGGGTGTCTGCCTTGGAGCTGGGGCCTGCACTCTGGGTGGGGTCCACCCGTGCCTGTTTGCTGGGCCACTCTGGACTGGGTCGGGGGAGTGGTGGGGACCCTGTGAGGGACAGACTCCCTCGGGCCCTGCCAGATCCCCGCTGTTACCATCCTGCCAGCCCCAACCCCCAACCCCGCCGGCGACCAGCCCTGGCGCAACACGTGTCCTTTTCAGAGGATCGGGTGTGGGGTGTCGTGCCAGTGTGGGCCCAGACTCTCAGCCGTGTCCATCGGGTCAGAGCTCCCAGTGTGTGACGCACGTGGCCGGGGGACTGAGGGCGGGCGTTTTGCTCCCTGTAGGAGGTAGGGCTGGCTGTGGGCGGGGGTGGGGGTTGGGGGCTTGGTAGCAGAGGCCTCTGGGAGGACTAGGGGGCGGCTTTTGGAAGCTCGGTGCTCTTGCTGATTCCTCTGTGAGCAGAGCTGGTTCTCACTTAACCCAGAAGGTTCCGAGATGAAGAGGGAGCCCTGAGGTGTGCTCTGGCGGTGACTCTCCGCGGGGTTGGTGGGCGGGGCGGCG
>NW_011475875.1:20060-20553 GCF_000754665.1 Bison bison bison
GAGGGAGGGGAGAAGGGTGGCAGGAGAGAAAAGAGGGAGGGAAAGGGGGTGCGGCCGACAGAGAAGGGCCTGGGGTGGGCGGGTTCTGCAGGTTGCCCTCCCGCTGCTCTGAGGGGCAGTGCCTGGCCTGCCCTTGCCCCCACCGGACCAAGACCCCGGCCACCACCCCAGGCTGCCCCTCCAGTCTGAGGCCGGCTCTGGGGCTCAGAGGAGTCCTTGGATGGGGGGTAGCCTGCTGAGGAGCCGGACCCTCGGGTGATGGAGGCCAGCCGCCCGGGAGAGTGGTGAGGAGTCAGGGGCTCCCTTTGCTGCCTCTGCTGTCCTCTACCGGGCCACTGCCTGGGGCCTGGCCTGGAGCGCGGGAGGCTCCCAGGCCCCAGTCCTCCCACCCACGGCCCTTCTTCAACCGCCGCCTGGCCTGACTGAGCCCCGGTTCAGATGCTGGCCCTGCGGGAGCCTGGAAGCCGGGACGCTGGTGGGCGGGCTCTAACGG
>NW_011475875.1:20653-22018 GCF_000754665.1 Bison bison bison
GCCTCCCTCGCGCTCCGAGGCAGGGCTGGCACACAAAGAGCGCTCTTGTCCGGCGCAGGCCCCTCGTGCGGAGAAAGGCCATTGTCCCGAGCGGGCCGGCCCGGCAGGCGGTGCACGCTCCAGTGCCCGCGCCGCGCCGCCGAGGGGCCGCCTTCAGGCCTGTCCGCTCGGATTAGCGGGGACTCACGGCTTCATGTGCTGCGATATTTCATGTCGAGGGCGGCGGCGGGCTCTGGCCGCGTGAATGCCCGCTTTTGTCTGCTGAGTTATTTTATTTACGTTTTTTAAACAGCTTATCAAGGTAAAAAGATAGCTTTGCTTTAAAAAAAAGAAAAGAAAGAAAAAAGAAAAGGTCCCTTGGCGGAAAGCCCATGGCAAGCCGTGGAGGTGGGAGGCAGGTCGGTCCTGGGGTCTGGGACCCGGGTCTGGGCACCTCCCCCGGCCCCTGCTGGCCCATCAGGGTCCGGCATGCCTGCCCTTCCCGCTGTCACTGCCCCAGCCCCTCTGGTCTTAGTTACTTTTCAGCAAAGCTGCAGCTCTGGGGCCTGAGCTGGTTCCCACTGCCCCACCCTGACCCCGCCCAGGGCAGCCCTCTTCTCAGCAGCCAGCTCTTGGCTTCCTGGGCAGAGGTCAGCGATGCCAGCAAGGTGCCGGGTGGCCCAGCCCTGGTCTCGTCCCCTACCCTCCTCCCACTGTGGCTGCCCAGCCTGGTCTGGGGCAAGTCCCAGGCCCCTGGGTCAGCAGGCGATTCCCCCACCCTCAGGGCCTGTGTGACAGGTGAGCCATGAGCAGCCTGGCCCAATAGAACCAAGGTGGGGCTTTCTGGAGGAGATGGTTCTGCTGCCAGCCCTCCCCCCAGTGACCATGGTGGCTGGGCAGTGCCATCAGGGCACTCTCCCGTGTCTGTATAAGGCCACACGGCCCCCTCTTCGTCCTGTGCCCCCCACAGCCTCCAGGCCACAGACCCCCCCCAGGGCGGGGGGGTCAGAGAGGACCCTTCTCAGCCAGTCCCTGGGGGAGTCCATGGCCTTCCAGCCCCTGTGCTCCAGCCACACCCTCATGTCCACGCAGGCTGCCTGGCCGAAAGAGGGCAGCCTGGGTGCACAGAGAGCTCTGGCGGGCCTGGTCAGGGGCTGGCTGCTGTGGAGGAAGCAGGCAGAAGAGAAGGGCACCCAGACCCTCTGGGGGCATCATCCTGTGCCCAGGGGTGTGCACCCCTCACAGGCGGGCTTGACCACACACATGGGTGGGTGCCACCAGACTCAGAGCACTGCCTGCCCCGCTCCATGGCCCCCACACTCTGCCCTGCCGGTGGGCACCTTGTACCAGGGCCCTGACTGCAGGCCAGTGTGTGAGCCACCCCGG
>NW_011475875.1:22315-23842 GCF_000754665.1 Bison bison bison
TTCGCCTTTCCCCTCCCCCAAGCCCTGCACCCCTCTCCCCTGGCCCTGGGCCCCCCGGGGCCTGGCCCAGACTGAGTTCCTGGACTCCGGCCAGGCCGCGGGGCGCTGGGTCAGCGCCGCGCAGGGAGAGGCCCCCCAGGCCCGCGCCCCCGCCCCGTGATCCCTGCCTCCGCCGGAGCTGCTTTTCCCAGGCCGCTATTTTGGGCCTTTCTGTGAGTTGCGGGGGGCGGGGCCGGGCCGCCTGGCCAGTTATTTTTGCTCATAATGGGAGCGCGATGTATGGAAATTATTAATAGCAGCGCGGCCTGCGCTACGTGCGGGCGCTCAGGGCTGCCCAGTGTTTGCCGAGTCCGGGGAGGGTCGCGCGCCCAGGACAGGGCAGACCGTGCAGCGCGCACCCTGCCCCAATCGAGGGGCTGCCTGTGAGTCCGTGGCTTCAGTGCCTCTTGTTCTATGGATCCCAGGGCAGCTCTCTGCATGCCCCAGAGGCACCGACCGCCCTGCCTGCCGCCCTGGACCTGGGGTCAGCGCACTCCATCCAACAGACTCTGAGTCGCTTTGGGGCGCACGCTGTGGCTTGTGGAAAGCGCTCAGACTGGGTCCGGAGGAGCCCCGCAGGTCAGGGCTGCCATCCCTCAGGCGTCCAGAGCACACAGAGCCCCACCGGCCCTCCCCGGGGGTGCCCGGCACGCTCCTGGGCCTAGGGAGTTGGGAGAGCTCCCAGGAGCAGTGGGGAGAGCAGTCCACACCCCATCAGGCTCCATGGGTGGGTGATGGGGGCCCTGCTCCTCCCTCCATCCTCCACCCTCTCATCAGCAACCCCTGACCCAGGCCCCCTGCCCAGCAAGCACCTCGAAGCCCCATCTATGTTGAACCCTAGCTGGGTGAGGGGGGACACAGGGGTTGTTCCAGCCACCCCACAGCACACATGGAGCCTGGCTTGGCACAGGGGCTTGTGGACTGGGACGCTTCCTGGTGCCAGGCCCCTCCACCTGAGGCCACATGGCTGGAACTGCACAGGCCCGGTGGCTGTCCCTCCAGTGACCGGAGGTGACTGGGGGCTGTGGGGAAGGGCGGGAGCCTCCTGTGCACACTCTGCGCAGAAGCACTGCTTGTCACCTGGGCCCCGCACAATCCAGGCCCTCTGTGTTTCCCAGGCCATCGTGCTAGGCACGAAGCTGCAGCTGCAGGCAGATCTCGACGCTGAGAAGGTGAGAGTCTTTCTCACGTAGATCAGATCGTGTCCAGGCCCCCAGAAGCATGGTTTAGGGAGGGTCCCCACCACTGAGCTGTGGGCTTTGTTCACACAGGTGGAGCTCAGGTGCTGGAGGGCAGGAGTCACATGTGACCACCTGATTATGTGAGGAAGGCAGGGAGGGGCCCATGAGTGCCTGTGAGCTGTCAGCGGGCGCTGGTATAGCATGCTCACAAAGTGGCCAGTCACTGGCGGCATACCACACCGTCTTCTGCTCTGGGGTGGCCTGAAGGGTTCTCAGGAGTGGGAGCTCCCATGAGGACCCTTCAGGC
>NW_011475875.1:25744-26621 GCF_000754665.1 Bison bison bison
AGCCATGGGCAGAGAGACTTAACTGCTCTGAATCAAACAGAAATTATTCTCCCCAGGGGCCCTTTGCTTACACAGTCCTGAGGTCGCACCTCTTATCCAGGTGCTGGCTCCTTCATTCCTTCCTTCATCTAATTAATCTGTCCGGAGTGCCGGCAGTTACAGAGAAAAGGCTGCATGCCAACAGGGAGCCCACATGTGTGTGTGTATGTGTGTGCATATGTGTGTGTGCGTGTGCATGTGCCTGCGTGTGCATGTGTCTCTGTGTGTGTGCATGTGTGTATCAGAGACACAGGGTGTCACCTATGCATGGGCATCTGAAAGAGGGCTTCCTTCCACCTCCCTGGGAGTTGGTGAGGGGAAGCGGTGCTGAGGCTGCCCAGGCTCCCTGGGCATCTGTCCGTCAGCAGGCGGCAGCATTGGCCCCACGTCTGGGTGCCCTGTCCTGGCACCACACAGCCCTGACCATCTCACCTGAGAGTCAGGCCTTGGACTCTGGTGGCAGGTCTCCCCGGGCCCTCCCTCTCCTGGAGCCATGGGCAAGCACTCCCATTTGTGGGTTTGTTTTCTCATCCATAAAATGGGGCTGATTCTGTCTCTAGGTGCTGCTATGACTTCAGCTCCTATGGGACGGACGAAGCAGCAGGCCAGACACACGGCACGTGGCTGCCATTGCTCTCATTATGTGTCAGAAAAGAGAAACAGGTGGAGCAATAAGTGTATGCAGATGGGGAGGGAGGGAGACAAGGCAGAAAGTGGGAGGATCCTCAGGGTTAGATTTAACTGGAGATATGGTGACTGCAGCCATGAAATTAAAAGATGCTTACTCCTTGGAAGGAAAGTTATGACCAACCTAGATAGCATAATCAAAAGCAGAGAC
>NW_011475876.1:0-16071 GCF_000754665.1 Bison bison bison
AACAAGCTACCACCAACCAGAAGAATTCAGGAAAGGTCAAAGGAGATAGGAGACTCCAATCCGCAGGTCTTACCAACCTCCCAGGATCCTCCTTGCTAGAATCCACCTTGGATGAGTGATGCATATGCCACCAGGAAGGACCCCAATTCAGAATGACTGGCCAGAGACAAACCAGAAGCTAACCCAATGCCCATAAAACCTGAGACTGTGAGCCACGTGGCAGAATAGTTCTCTCAGCTTCCCTCACCCTCCTGCCCTCCACCCAAGCAGCCCTTCCCAATAAAATCTCTTGCTTTGACAGCACACGTCTCCTTGGACAATTCATTTCCAAGTGTCAGAAAACAGCCCGCTCTCAGGCTGTGGAAAGGGTTCTCCCTTCCTGCATCAAAATCACAAACCAAGAGAAAATAACTTCCAAATGTGTATCTGTGCAAAAGGAAATGGCATCCACTCCAATATTCTTGTCTGGGAGATCCCATGGACAGAGGAGCCTGGCGGGCTACAGTCCAACAGCAGGGCATTTTTGAAGAGAGGAAACAGTCCAGGGAAAGTTGAGGAGCTCACCAAAGGCCCCAAAGCTTTCGATGGCACAGCCAGAACTGTGGCTGAGCACCCCCAGCTCCCAGGCCTCTTGATACTGGCCTCTCTCACCAGATACAGGTGTGGCAAACTAGAATCTAAAACGTGGCTGAAGGCTTCCCTGGTGGCTGAGTGTTAAAGAATCTTCATGCCAATGGAGAAGATGCAGGTTGGATCCCTGTCCATGCTGTGGAGCAGCTAAGCCCACACACCGCAACCTATGAGCCTGCGTTCTAGATCCCGGAAGCTGCAACTATTGAGCCAATGAGCCCCAGAGCCTGTGTCCCACAACAGGAGTCACCAGTGAGAAGCCCACGCACCACAACTAGCGTAGCCTCTGCTCACCATAACTAGACAAAAGCCCACACGACGAAGACCCAGCACAGCCAAACATTAATATTTTTTAAAATGCATATCTGATAAAGAATTTGTACTCAAATTATACCAAGAACTCTAGAGCAAACAAACCCATGAATAATTGGTAAAGACTGAAACAGAAACCTGGCCACAGAGGGTACACTGATAATAAACAACCATAAAAAACACCTGGCCACAGAGGGTACTCTGATAGTAAACAACCATAAAAAACATACTCAAGATCCTGGTGGGATGTGTGCACAGCCACCTTTGGAAGACAGTCTGACAGTTTTTTCCAAAGCTAAACAGACTCATCTAGGATGCAATACTATACCTCTTGTATTTAGACAACAGCTTTGAAAAACTGTTCAAACAAAAACTAGCATGAAATAATGAACAGTAGCTCTATTCTGGGTTAAAAATTGGTTAAAAACTGAAAGCCTCAGAATGTTCTTCTGTAAATTAATTAATAAGCAGATTAGGTCACATATACATCAAGGGGAGCAGAATATGCAACCCCAGGTTGTGTCTTTTGGACATCACGATAATTCTGGACTGACATTTTAAAAACAGCAGATCCAAAAAAATGTTTGAAAATGCCATTTTAGGAATTAAATTTACACTTATTAGGGAAATCTCCACTTGTAAGGCTGTCTCCACCTGTGTACCAGAAATAGAAGGATAACTATGTCTTAAGAGAAGCTAGTCCATGGAGATGGCCTGGATGTAAATCTGCATAATATCCAGACCCTTGTTTACTGTGCTTTGCCTCCAAACCTCCCAAATCATTCCACCATGCCCCGCCCCCCAATATCTTTCTTTTGTTCTTAGCTAAAGATAGCCCATAAGTCACAGGCTTGGGCCATTTCAGGTTTTCCTAGGTACCTTACAAGCATATAAGGGGGTATGCATGGTAATAAGCTTCTGTTTTCCTCAAGGTCATCTGCCTTTCATTGTGGGGGAAAGTCTCAATGAGGAAAAGAGAAATATAAAGGGAACATCATTTTTCCTCCAATACACATGCATTGGGATAGTATTTGGAAATATAATGGAATGAACCATCAAATCAAGCAAAAACCACGGATGAATCTTCATGTATATTGCTAAGTGAAAGAATCCAGTCTACACACTGCTAAGCTGCTACTGCTAAGTTGCTTCAGTCGTGTCTGACTCTGTGCGACCCCATAGCTCACCAGGCTCCCCTGTCCCTGGGATTCTCCAGGCAAGAACACTGGAGTGGGTTAATGACCCCATTTATACTACATTCTGAAAAAGGCAAAACAGACTTAGAAAAAGATTATGAGGTAGGAGGTTCAATATTCCATCTGATACATTACAGTTGGACGTGAGTTTGAGTAAGCTCCGGGAGTTGGTGATGGACAGGGAAGCTTGGCGGGCTGCAGTCCATGGGGTCGCAAAGAGTTAGACACAACTGAGCGACTGAACTGACATTACAGATGAATATCTACCACTGTGCATTTGTATAAACCCATAGATCTTTAGACCTCAATTAGTAAATCATAATCTATTCAAATTTAGTAATTTAGGATATGAGAGTGTCACAGAATGAAACACAGAATGCAGCGGAGTCTAAATGACTTAGAAATGCATGGAAAAAACTCACGCTTTGTTGGTGGCAGGGACAGTATAGGCTTACAAAAGCTGAAGCACCAGCAGGTCCTGAGGATCTTAGCTCAAAGAAAGCCGGAACTGGGAAGATAAAGGGGTACAGCAGAGCCCCCACCCCACCGGGAGGGGATGAGAGCTGTGGACAGATTTCAAGGAGAGTAGCACTGGTTAACCACACACTGGGCTGCTTGGTGCAAAGAAAGCCAAAACTGGGAAGATAAAGGGGTACGGTAAGGCCTGCACCCCGTCCCAGTCCTCCTGCTTCCCAGCCCACTCTCTGGGCCTGGAGGAGGGTCCTCTCCGACTGGTCCGGTGTGTGGACCCATGGGCAGCGTCACTGTGTGGTCACAGCCGGGCACATGGGGCCCCTGGGCCACATGCAGCCGCCCAGGGCTTCCAGGAGCCCATGTGCAAGCGCCGGGACAGACATCTGACACATGGATTCACCACCTAAAGTGGAAACACCTATTTCCTGGGAATCTGGAACTTAACTTTTTTAAGGCCCTTTCCTTGGCCCTCTCCCTTCTGGGCTGCTGTGTCTCCTGACTCCTCCCCCTGAGATGTGTAGCTCTCAGGAGCATCCCCAGGACCTGAGCTACTCAGCAGCTCCCACTGTGGTCCAGCCTCTCAGAGGGGCTGCTCCACCGCCCGTTGTAAACAGGGGAACTCGCCGTGGAAAGGCCCCTGCGTGACGGGCAGGAGACAGCTGTGCAGGGATGGCCACGCCCACGCCTTCTCTGCCTGCCCAAGCCTCCGGGACCGCCGGGTTCACGGACTCTGTTCTCCTAGTAAGGGCCTCGGAGATCCCCCTTGGTCCTTCTGAAGTGTTCTTGAACGCGAGTGCAGGAAGCTAGCACACACTTTCTGTATTCCGGTTCTGTAATGCGGCTCAAGCCTTTCCCTTCCACAACCACACTGGCAGTGTTGGGAGTCACTTGGCTCGTTTTTCCGTTTAGTTGCTCTGATTAACTGCAAGGACCACATGCCTACACACATCTCTAACTGGAGCATGCACGGCCCCAGTTCCAGGCATGGGGGATGCAAAACAGAGTGTCTGTGATACAGCTTCCTGGGGCATCATGTTTATTCGTGGTGCTTTAGAAGGACACCCATTCAGCCTGAACTAACCCCACAACGTCCCAAAGCTGAAACACCAATGGGTCCTGAGGAGACCCATCTCCTGTCAGCCTGAAGTGAACCCCACAATTCCCAAGGCCAAAACCTGAGCAGGTCCTGAGGAGACCAGACTCCCTGTCTTCCTGAACTGAGTCCCACAACGTCCCAAAGCTGAAGCCCCAATGGGTCCTGAGGAGACCAGACTCCCGTCAGCCGCCACAGGCAGCCAGGTGCTCAGGCAGAGCGGGAATTCCGCTTGGGGTGGGGGTGGGTCCGGGAGGCGGGCTCCTCGCTCTCTGCCAGCCAATGGAAACTGCAGATCAAGCTTCCCTCACTCGCGCAGGCACAGCTAAGTGGAGACTCCGCCCCTCAGGGCAGTTGGCTAGGTCCATTAAACTATGGAAATTCAAACTGAAATATTGCCAATGTGCAAAACTTCTCCAAAATAGTTAAGGAATAATTAACTTGAAACTGTTTAGAATGAAATGTAGTCACCAAATTCACTCAACTTTATTAACAGACATTTAAATTTTGAAACTATCAAAATTGTGGACATAAACACATTAAATCTACACAACCCTGGGTTTGGTCTGTATATCAAGAGCTTTGAGTTTTAACACACAGGCTGTCAGTCCACAAAAGAAAAATATTGTTGACTTTATAGAAATAAAGATGTCTATTCTGAAAGACCTCACTCAGAAAATCAAAATACAAGCCACAAACTGGGAGAAAAATATTTGCAAAATTCATATCTGATACAGGATTTAGACACAAAATAGACAAAGACCTATTGAACAACCCTATAAACAATAAGTAAAGATCTGAACAGACACCCAGACAAAAAAAAGTTATACAGATAGTACAAAACAGAAACATGCTCAACATCATACACCATTAGGGAATTACAAATTAAAGTCACGAGCTATCACACTATACATATTAGGCTGCTAAACTCTAACTATATGACAATACCAATTGCTGGATGCTGAGGAATAGCAGGAACGCTCCCTCACTGCTGGTAGGATGCATGCACAGCCACCTTGTAACACAGTTGGCAGTTTTCTCCGAAGCTAAACAAACCTCACCTTGGGATCCAACAATCGTACTTCCAGTATTTAGGAAACTGCTTTGAAAAATCCATGCCCAAATGCAAACAAAGATGAACGTAGGCACAGTAGCACTATCCATAATAGTTAAAAGCTTGAAGTAATCAGGGTATCCTTCAATAGATGAATGCATAATCAAATTGGGGTATATTCATGCCAAAGCAAGTAGAACATGCCACCCCAAAATATGTCTCTCTGCTGTGAGGATTGCTTAAGTCCACTTCCATGGGGAAAAAAAAAAAAAAAAAAAGGAGGGCTCTCAGTAAACTAAGTAGCAATTGCCATTTTGTGATGGACATTTACAACAGAGAAATCTCTGCATTTAAGGGTTGTCCCTGTTTGCACCAGAAATAAAAGGATAATTAAAACTCAAGTAACTTATCAATGGAGAAGTCCCAACTTAAATCTATAAACAATCATACCCTTCTTTACTGTGTTTTGTGTAATTACCTTCCATAATGGGCTTCTCCCATTCCTCAGGGTCTTGTTTTTAGCTGAAGATGGCATTTAAGGTGGTGACTTTGGACATTTCAGGGAGTGAATCAGGCTTCTTTGGTAGCTCCCCTGTATACAGAAGCTATTTGTTGTTTTAGTCACTAAGTCATGTTCACCTCTTTGCGACCCCATGGACTGTAGCCCGCCAGGCTCCTCTGTCCATGGGCTTCCCCAGGCAATAATACTGGAATGGGTTGCCATTTCCTTCTCCAGGGGATGTTCCCAACCCAGGGGTCAAACCCAAGTCTCCTGTATTGCCGGGAGCTACCATGGGAGATCCCACCCATGACAAAGGTCATGCGGAGAGGACCTGACAGGCAAAGGTGGATCAGGATTCGAGGGATTCCCTGGACCTGCTCGAGCATCTACCCCAAAACCAAAATCTGTCTGTCTACTGTTTATTATATTATACCTTTCACCAACTCTTCTGACATTAACAGGGGGCTATCCCCGACCACCTTTCTCTGGAAAACATCAACTTATGGCTCTAATTAATAAGTCTCCTGGGCATGAAAGGAGTATTTCAATTCAAACCCCTCTGTTGACATTTTAGCTTGCTTGACAGGTTTATCCATACTCTTGCAATTAACATACATGATTGTTCACAACTGCCCACCTTGAAAGGCACGGGAAGCCAAAACATTCTAAAAGTCCTAATGAGCATAGAGTCCTTTAAGGGGTAAAAAATTATTAGAAAAGTACTGGTAAAGGGCTTCATTGTTGGGCCAATGCTTGCTGCCAAGTTTCCATATCCCTTATCCATTGTGCACCTGGGAGTGCATCGGTTAACATAGTTGGAATGTAAGGAAAACAAGCAGCAGCCTTGGAATTAACCACATCAGACCTTTGAGCTAATTGGTTCTTTCTTTGTTGTAACTCCCTGCACCTTTGTTCCATGAGAATGTAACTCTGTTTAGCACTTTCTGAGGCTGACATAGATTAGAAATATAAAGAAAAAAACACTTCAAGGGTAAATAAGTTTTCTGGTTGAGCAGCCTTTATCAAAAAAGGATCATAAAATGTCCACAGGCCTCCAAGGCCAGAAGATAATGTACACAACATTGTTTATGGGAAAGGTATGCAGAAAAAATCCTGGTTTCGATAAAGACAAAACAGATGTAATGTTTGGGCTGACTCTGCATGACTTTGTATCTTTCATTTCCCTCTATGTACAAGTCAAGGTATAAAAGTTCCTTTTGAAAATAAAGTTATGGGCCTCACTCACCAAAGCTTGGTCTCCCCGTGTCATTCTCTCTTTCCTTTTCTTTCTTTCTCCCTCTGTTCTTCTTTCAGGATGACTCCTTGGAACACAGGAGCTTTATTGGCTTTCTGTGTAAACCAAGGAAGATCAAGCCTCTTTCTCTCCCCTTTTACTTTCCTTATCGCCAATGCCATCATCCTGAGGGTACCCCTGGATCCTGCTGGGGCTGGACCCCAGCACTGTATTACAGGCAGATTCTTTACCACAAAGCCACCAGGGAAGCATAGAGGAGGTATGCTTCTATTTTTTCTCCTGGTAATTTGTCTTTTATTATGGAAGGGCAGAGTGAAAATTGTTTTTCCTCCCATACACATGCAATGGAGTATTACTCATCAGTAGTAAGGAATGAACCACCAAACTTTGAAATGTATGGTTAAATCGCATGTGCATATCACTCAGTGAAAGAATACAGTCTGGAGAAACAGCACACAGTATGACCTCATTTATGAAATTCTAGGAAAAGCAAAGCTACATAGATGATAAACAGATCATCTGCTGAAGAGGGTTGAAGTATTCCCTGTGATGCTTTAGGATGGACATCTGTCATTATGCATTTGTCTACGCTCATCAATTTGTATAGCCCAAGGGATCAAACAATCTATTCAAGTATAGTTATTTAGAGTGTAGGAGAGTTGCAGGACAGAATACACAATGCAACAAAACCTAATCACATTATAAACGCACTAAAAAGATATCTCACTGTAGGAGATGGGGCAAAATGTGTTGACTTTGGAAATGAATGAATCGATACACAAAAGGCAAAATGGCCTGCACATAAACACTGGGCTTCATTTTATAGAGATCCTTCCAGAGTGCAGTAGCTAGCAATTCTGAGACCACTGTACGCATAACCTGAAGAGGAGAAAAGAGCTGACAAATGCAAATGGCTCCTTGCTGCAGGAGTGGGAAGTTACAGATAAACAAAGAACAACAGGATGAAACTGAGCCCCTGACCACCAATCCTTATGGCTCTGAGTTGTGCCCAACAGGACCACCATCACCTGCACGTAGGTGCTATAACCCACCTGCCCCCTTCTGGCCTTTCCCCTTCCTCTCTGCGATGATTCCAGTGACATTTCCAGCCTGCACCCCTCTCCCAGGCCAGGTGCGTCTCATGGCCTCCCCATCTCATCCTGGGAACTAACAGGCCCCTCAAGGACTGTGATCCTGCTGCTCCCCATGCCCAGGAGGCAGCCCCAACTTCTCCAGCTGCTGAGCCCAGATGCCTGGTGTAACCGAGCAGGAGCCTATGGGACCCTCCCAGGACAGACCCCGTCCTGTATCCTCTGCTGTAACTCCTCTCTGAAGTATAGAGATAACAGTATCTGAGGCACACTCAGGGAGTTGTTTTACCACTGCTAAAAGCCCCACTGAGTGGAAGAAGTTAACTACTTGATGAGCATGAACACATCACCCCCAGGGTGTCCAGTGCCTGAGGATTTGTGAGGTTAGCCACCTGTTACCTCACCAACCAGAGAACCGTGCACCAGTGAATCACATACTCTGTGACCCACACCCCTCCCTCATGTGGCCCATAAAACTTTCTTGAAGCCTTTCAGGGATTTCAGGGTTTAGAGCACGAGTTACCTGTCTCCACGTATTGGTGCCTTTACAATTAATGCTGCACTTTCCTTTACTGCACCTGGTGTCAGGCGACTGGCTTTACTGTACTCAGGTGTGTGGACTTGGTTCAGTAACACAGAAGCCTCCCAGGTTCCCAGTTCCTTGTGCCCCAGGGACTGTCAGCTCCTTCTCCGGGGCGTATGGCCAACCCCCACACTGATTCCCCTCTACACTCTCAGCCTTTGCCCAAGCCTAATCCCTCCATCAGGCCCTGACAAAGCTCCCTGCCCTCACAGTGCATCTCACATCTCACCCAACATGGTCTTTCTGAAGCCTGAACAAGACCATGCCCTGCTCCTCCCTGTGATTCCCCTCACCTGATGAAGCCAGGCATGATCCATTCCAGGTAACTCCAGGATCCTCATTCTCTCCAGACCCCACCTGTGTGGCCGCTGTCTGTGCCTGTCTATATGGGCCTGTGGTGATCTCCTAAAATGAGGGTTATTTTATATACAGATAATGGGGTGAATGGTGGCCCCAAAAGATGTGTCCCCCCCTCCTCCAGAACACAGAAACAGGGCCATATCTGGGAAAAGGGTCTTTGTAGATGTAATTAAGGATCTCAAGTTAAGGTCATATAGGGTTATGGTGACCTTCAATCCAACTGACAGAGTCCTTATAAGAGATGAAAGAGGACACAGACGAGAAGCCTCATGAAGATGGAGGCAGACATGGGAGGGAGGGGGCCACAAGCCCTGGGACCCCTGGAGCCCCAAAGCTGGAGAAGGCAGGAAGGACCCTATCCTGGAGCCTCTGGAGGAACCTCAGCCCTGTGCCACCTTGATCTTAGGTGTCTGGTCTCCAGGACTGGGGGAGGATGAATTCCTGTTGTTTTAAATCACCCAATATGTGGTCGTCTGTTAGAGAAGCCACAGAGAACTCACACAGGCCCTGCTCTGTAGGATCCTAGAAGTGTGGGTCTCACTAAAGGCAGATGGAGGCTGGATTACAGAACCCTTAGAGTCAGCACTGGGCCCTCATAAATGCTAAAGCAGTGGCTAGACCCCAAAATGTTGAGGGGTGAAGTCTGAACCCTGTCCCTAGGGGTACTGGCTGCACATGCCTCCCCAGGTTCTTACACCTGTTCATGTGGTGTAGTATCTACATGTCCTGACTGAGGACATTTAATGTCACTGTTCACATTGCTCATTAAGAACACACCAGTTACACAGGTGAAAATCCAATTAGGATGCTTGCTACACCAATGAGCAATTCTGAAGATAGTCGGGGGTGGGGAATCAAGTGCAGACAGCAGCCCTCCACTCTCCCACACCTCCTCTGTCGGAGTCCAGCCCCGGTTGGATCCAGGGATTCCCTCAGGATGACGGCGCCGGCGATTAAGGGATAGCAAAGGCTGAGAGATTTATTAGATGCTCAATAATAACTGGTTTACGTGGGAGATCAATAAAGTTCGTGACACCAAACTTGTTCTGACCACGGAGGCAGCAGGCGCCCTCTCAAATAGCGGAAGGTGCCCCACCTTAGGCACCTTCTCGAGTGGGTCTTAGAAGCCCAAGCAAATAAGTGGTCGCAGAGGACCCCCGAGCTCCAGATTATTTTGGCATGAAGGAAGAACAGAAGAGAAAAGGAGGAAACAGAAACAAGAAAGAATGACACGGGGAGATCAAGCTTCAGTGAGCAAGGCCCGTAGCTTTATTTTCAACAGGGGCTTGTATACCCTAAGTTGCACATAGAGGATAATAGGGGATGTGAAATCATGTAAAGTCAGCAGTCTTTGATCCTTATCAAAACCAGGGTTTCTTTCCTGCAAATTTATCGTATACAAATGGTTTAGGTGATTTACATCATCTTCTGGCCAGAAGGCCTATTAACATTTTATGACTCTTGACAAAGGTTTGTCAACCGTAAGACTTATTTTCTCTAAGAGTAATTTTTTAAGGTTTGGCGCCATCCTCCGAAGGTGTTAGATACAGTTGCATTCCTATAGGGCAGAGGTGCAGTGGGTTTACAACAAAGGAAAGAATGTATTACCTTAAGGGTCTAAAGTTGCTAATACCAAGGCCACTACTTATTTTTTCTACATACCAACTATAATTAATTAATACACATTCAAGGATACAATACAGGGGATGTGGAAACTTGGCAGCAAGCATTGGCTCATCAATGAAATATTTTACTAGTTTTATTCTGACAGTTTCTAACTCTCTGAGAGGCTCTAAGCTATTTGAATATCTTAAGCTTCCCCTGCCTCTTGAGGCTGGGAGACTGTAAACAATCGTATGCATAGCTGTAGGAGTCTGGGGAAACTTGTCAGGTGAGTTAGAGAGCTAACTGAGGGGTTTAGATTTAAACACTCCTAATGCCCAGGAACTCTATTAACTGGAGCTGTAAGTTAACTCTTTATCAGAGAGAGCGAGATGGCGGTGGGGGACAGCCCCCAGTAAAGTCAGAGGTGAGAGCACAAAGCAGTAAAGTAGGCAGACTCTGGTTTTGGTGGGTAGATGCTCGAGAATATCCAGGGGGATTCCTGAGGCTCAATCCTGCCTTTGCGTATGCCAAGCCTCCTTCCTCATGACCTTTGCCATGGCTGGAGCTCCTCACGCCGGCTCCTGGCACTCCTCCACACTCCTGACCCCCTCCTCCACATTTCTGACCCCCTCCTCTACCCTCCTAACCCCCCACCCCCACTCCCACAAGGGTTAGGGTTCTCAGTGGGAAGCTGGGGGACCACACAGAGGCATCTTGAAGTAAATGCTGCCTGATCCCTAGGCTAGCTGCTCCTGAACATTCTCCACCCATCCCAGTTAAAATACTCGAATATGTGCAAAGAAAATTAGAGAAACCAAGGGAACATTTCACACAAAGATGGGCTCAATAAAGGACAGAAATGGTATGGACCTAACGAAAGCAGAAGATATTAAGAAGAGGCAGCAAGAATACAGAGAACTATATAAAAAAGATCTTAATGACCCGGATAACCATGATGATTTGATCACTTGCCTAGACAGCCTAGAGTGTGAAGTCAGCTGTGCCTTAGGAAGCATCGCTATGAACAAAGCTAGTGAAGGTGATGGAATTCCAGCTGAGCTATTGGAAATCCTGAAAGATGATGCTGTTAAAGTGCTGCACTCAATATTCCAGGAAATTTGGAAAACTCAGCAGTGGCCACAGGACTGGAAAAGGTCAGTTTTCATTCCAATCCCAAAAAAGGGCAATGCCATAGAATGTTCAAACTACCACACAGCCGCACTGATTTCACATGCTAGCAAAGTAACGCTCTAAATTCTCCAAAAGAGGCTTCAACAGTCCATGAACCAAGAACTTCCAGATGTTCAAGCTGGATTTAGAAAAGGCAGAGGTACCAGAGATCAAATTGCCAACATCCACTGCATCATAAAAAAAGCAAGAGAATTCCAGAAAAACATCTACTTCTGCTTCATTGACTGTGCTAAAGCCTTTGACTGTGTGAATGGCAACAAACTGTGGAAAATTCTTAAGCAGATGGGAATACGAGACCACCTTATCTGCCTCCTGCAAAACTTTATCCTGGTCAAGAAGCAACAGTTAGAACTGGACGTGGATCACTGGACTGATTCCAAATTGGGAAAGAAGTATGTCAAGACTGTATAGTGCCACCCTGCTTATTTAACATACATTCAGAGTAAATCACAATAAATGCCTGGCTGGATGAAGCACAAGCTGGAATCAAGATTGCCGGGAGAAATAGCAATAAACAGAGATGCAGATGACACCACCCTTATAGCAGAAAGTGAGGAGGAACTAAAGAGCTTCTAGATGAAAGTGAAAAAGGAGAGTGAAAAAGTAGGCTTAAAAGTCAACATTCAAAAAACTAAGATCATGGCATCCAGTCCCATCACTTCATGGCAAATAGATGGGGAAACAATGGAAACAGTGACAGACTTTATTTTCTTGGGCTCCAAAATCACTGCAGATGGTGACTGCAGACATGAAATTAAAAGACGCTTGTTCCTTGGAATAAAAGCTATGACCAGCCTAGACAGTATATTAAAAAGCAGAGACATTACTTTGCTGACCAAGATCCATCTAGTCAAAGCTATGGTTTTTCCAGTAGTCATGTATGGATGTGAGAGTTGGGCCATAAAGAAAGCTGACTGCCAAAGAATTGATGCTTTTGAACTATGGTGTTGGAGAAGTCTCTTGAAAGTCCCTTGGACTGCAAGGAATCCAACCAGTCATTCCTAAAGGAAATCAGTCCTGAATAGTTATTGGAAGGATTGATGCTGAAGCTGAAGCTCCAAATCTTTTGCCTCCTGATGAGAAGAGCTGACTCATTTGAAAAGACCCTGATGTTGGGAAAGATCGAAGGCGGGAGGAGAAGGGGATGACAGAGGATAAGATGGTTGGATGGCATCACTGACTCGATGGACATGAGCTGAGCAAGCTCCGGGAGTTGGTGATGGAAAGGGAAGCTTGGCCTGCTGCAGCGCATGGGGCCACAAAGAGTCAGACATGACTGAGCAACTGAACTGAACTGAACTGAACTAGGGAACATCGAGTGAAAATCATGAGGTGTCACACCACACTTATCAGGACTACTAAACTCCATATACATGACAATATCCACTGCTGGAGGATGAGGAAAAGAAATCTCCCTCACTGCTGGTGGGATGTATCTACGGCCACTTTATAACACAGCTGTGCAGTGTTTTCCAAAGCCAAAACACTGGATCCAACAATCATGTGTTCGGTGTTGTCAACTGCTTTGAAATTTTATCCCAAATTTAAACAAGGATGCAATTATGCACAGCAGCACTATTCATAATAGCTAAAAAAATTGAAAAAAAAATCATGATATCCTTCAATACATGAAAGCATAAGCAAAATGGGGTTCCTCCATGATAAGATGAGTAGAATATGCCACCCCAAAATATGCCTCTCTGGCATAAGGATTATTTCAGTCTAACTTTTAAAAAAGAAAAAACAGAAATTGCATAAAAGTAAGTAGCAATTGCCCTTTTGTGAAGGACATTTACAACAGAGAACTCTACATATTTAAGGGCTATCCCTCTTGGCACTAGAAGCAGATGACTAGTAACTCTAGGGTAATTCTTATCAGTGGCGAGGTCCTGACTTAAATCTGCAACAATCATACATTTCTTCACTATGTTTGCATGATAACCTGTCACAACAGGCTTCCCCATTTCCCCAAGGTCTTTCTTGTATTTTTCTCTAAAGATTGCACTTGAGGTGATGGCTTTGGACATTTCAGGGAGTGACTCAGGTTTCCTGGATAGTTCCCCTATATACAGGAGGTATAAAAGTTATTAAATGTCTGCTTTTCTCCTGGTGATGTCTCAAACTCACTGCTTTTATACAGGAACTGGAGAACGAGGCTGGGCTCCTGAAGGCCACTCCTTTTCATCTAAGTTTCTTCTATCAGTGTTGTAGTGAAAAGGGGAAAAGAGAAATGATTTTCTCTTCTTTCCTGAGAACAAAGAAGATAAAGAGAACAGTGAGCAGGCCGAATCCCTCCTAGATTTTCCTTTACTGCTCCTAATCTGTACTCTGTAACTAAGTCTGCTTTTCTGCTCCCTAACTCTGCTTGAGCTACATCCTGCACCTATTCTCCTCTAACCCCATACTACTTACACCCTAGTGCTTGCCTTTCCCACGGACCACCCCTTGCAGTTTTCCTTCTTTTTGCATTTCAGAAAGAAAGCAGCAGTGCAATGAACCAGAGATGAACAGACCTAATTACCCAGCTTCCTGATACCAGCTCTGATTTTTGTGGGGGTTTATTGCTGTTGTTATTTTATAATTTTATTTATTTTTTTATTTATTGTCTATTTTCGGCTGCACTGAATCTTTGCTGCTGTGTGGACTTTCCTTTAGTTGAGGAGAGTGTGGGCTTCTCCTGGTTGCAGTGTGAGGGCTTGTCATTCAACTATTGAGCCTGTGCTCGAAAGCCTGGGAGCCACAACTGTTGAGCTCACGTGCTGCAACCACAGAAGCCCACAGACCCTGAAGCCTGTGCTCCACAAGAAGAGAAGACACTGCAATGAGAAGCCTCACATCACAAGGAAGAGCAGCCCCCACTCACTGAAACTAGGGAAAACCCGTGCACAGCAACAAAGACAGTTCAGCCAAAAATAGATAAATAAACAAGTAAAAACAACATTTTTAAAAATTAAGGTAAAATAGTCAACAAGGACCTACTGTATAGCACAGGCAACTACACTCAACATTTTGTAATAACTTATAAGGGGAAAAATGGCAGAGTAGAAGGACATGTGGTCATCTTCTCCTGCAAGAACTCCAAAATTGCAACTCTCTGTGTAACAACCATGTACAGAAGAATGTTGGATCCCACCAAAAAAAGATACCCCACATCCAAGGGCAAAGGAGATGCCCCAATAAGATGGTAGGAGGGGCAAAATTGCATTTAGAATCAAACCCCATGCCCTCCAGAGACCCTTGGAGGGCTCAAATGAACCACGTGTGCACCAGGACACAGGGGCCCCACAGAGACTGACCAGACCTGCCTTTGAGTGTTTGAGTGTCTCCTGCAGAGGCAAGTGTCAGCAGTGGGCTGCCACATGGACAGGGGCTCTGGCTGCAGCAGACCTGGGTCACACAGCATGTGGCGTAAGCCCTCTTGGAGGAAGTTGCCACTAGACCCATCACAGAGACACCAAGCAGACAACCCACAAACTGCAGAACAATTATACCAAAGAAATTCTTGCACTGTTAAGAAAGTTCTAGCACCCACAACAGATTTCCCAACCTGGGGATTTGACAAAGGGACTGAGAACCTCCAGGAAATTAGACGTTGGAGGCCAGTGGTATTTCATTACAAAACTTCCACAGGACTTGGGAAACAGGCTCTTGGCTGTTGGCTCTTGGCTTTTGTGCACACACAAAACCTGTGTGCACCAGGAGCCAGGAAAAAGGAGCAGTCTCCCCACAAGTGACTGAGTTAGACTTCCCTGTGAGAGTCCAGGAGTCTCTGGTGGAAGTGTGGGTCAACACTTTGGCCTCAGGCAAAACAACAGGGAGGGAACACAGCCTCCCCCATCAATAGAAAATTAGATTAAAGATTACTGAGCATGGCCCCACCCATCAGAACAAGACCCAGTTTTCCCCATAGTCATTGTCTCCCATCAGGAAGCTTCCATAACTCTCTTATCCTCATTCGTAAGAGGGCAGACAGAATGAAAACCACAATCACAGAAAACTAACCAAACTGATCACATGGACTACAGCTTTGTTGAACTCAATGAAACAATGAGCCATGCTGTGTAGGGCCTCCCAAGACGAAAGGTTCATGGTGGAGAGTTCTGACAACACATGGTCCACTGGAGAAGGGACCACTTCAGTATTGGAAAACCACTTCAGTATTCTTGCCTTGAGAACTCCATGAACAGTATGAAAAGGCAAAAAGATATAAAACTGAGCGATGAACTCCCCAGGTCAGTCAGTGGCCAACTATGCTACTGGAGAATAGTGGAGAAATAACTCCAGAAAGAATGAAGAGATGGAGCAAAAGTGAAAATAGTGCCCAGTTGTGGATGTGACTGGTGATGGAAGTAAAGTCTGATGCAGTAAAGAACAATATTGCATCAGTTCAGTTCAGTCGCTCAGTCGTGTCTGACTCTGCGACCCCATGAATCACAGCACACCAGGCCTCCCTGTCCATCACCAACTCCCGGAGTTCACTCAGACTCACGTCCATCGAGTCAGTGATGCCATCCAGCCATCTCATCCTCTGTCGTCCCCTTCTCCTCCTGCCCCTAATCCCTCCCAGCATCAGAGTCTTTTCCAATGAGTCAACTCTTTGCGTGAGGTGGCCAAAGTACTGGAATTTCAGCTTTAGCATCATTCCTTCCAAAGAAATCCCAGGGCTGATCTCCTTCAGAATGGACTGGTTGGATCTCCTTGCAGTCCAGGGGATTCTCAAGAGTC
>NW_011475877.1:0-603 GCF_000754665.1 Bison bison bison
ATGTCTTATAAATTATATATCTAGTAGAAGACTTCCTGATGCTAAAGGAATTATAATTTATCCTTGAAACATTACAAATGAGCCACTGCTTTTGCCCACATGGCTCCTTCGTCAAACTGTAAAGTCATCCTTGGAAATCCTCAGAGTCCACCCAAAGGAATGAGTAAAACGGAATCAGAAAACTGTCAGGGGCATATACAGTTCTGTGTGGACATAAAAGGAGCAATCATGGGCTGCCAAGGCAGTCTTGTGCTGATCAACTGACCACACAATCGAGCTTAAATTTAAGATTCTGCTAGCCCCAAATGGGGAGCACAAGAGCAACACCCCAGGTTCCAGGGACAGTGCCAGCCACCGAAAGGCCACACAACACAAGAGCACAGGAAACCTCGTTCCCGTGGTCAGAGAAGGCAGTGAAGGTGAAACCTCCCTTTCCCCTGCACTAGGGCTGGCACGGCGCCAACGGGGAAAGCTACGCAGCACCTCGCTGCCCCCACCAGCACCCCAGTAGACAAGGGTCCACCTGGTGTCAGCCAACCTCCACAACTCTGCTGGGTCGGAACTGCTGCCACCGATGCTGGACTCCCGCGTGGAGGGACTCAC
>NW_011475877.1:1102-5259 GCF_000754665.1 Bison bison bison
CTCACGCGCCACTGGCCTTGGCGGAAAGCATCTCTGCAGTCGTGCTCCAGCACGAGCCTGGAGGCACAAGCGTCTGCTCCAGGTGCTAGTCCCCAGAGTAAAACAAGGCTCCCATCTCCCAACGACACCCCAGCACAGGGCGGAAAGGAACTATCGTAAAAAATCTTTTACATAAGAGAAACAACACAAGCAGCCATTTAGAATCTTAAGCTCTCACTAACCAACACAGGCGCGTTTGCTAGAGGCAGCCTCGGCGCAGCGTCTGAGCCTCGGCGCCACTGCCTCTGGGCTGGCTCAGCCTGCTGCAGGCCTGTCCTGAGGCCGCACACACACCCTCTGGTCCTAACGACACAACTGACCCCAGATGGTGCCGGGCACTCCCAGGAGTCAGGATCACCCCAGTGAGGACTGCCACCCGACAGGACCTACCGTCTCTGCAGGAAAAATGAAGCCAAGTGCCACGAGTCTCAGGTTTTGGGCACATCGCCAAAAATGTCTTTTGCAGCATCAATCCTGTGCCAGCCAGCCCATCGCCGGGGAAGAGCCCCCAGAACATGTAGTGACCCCCATTCCCCCCTTGCCGAGCTTGTGTCCCCAGGACTGGGCCTCTACCTCAGAGATGAGCCCTGGTGCATTCACCCAAGCCCATTCCCCAACCCCAGCTCTTCAAAGTTGCTCCTCAGAACCTGTGGCCTCCCCAAGGGGCCATGGAGCTCCCTGCAATGATACCAAGCCCAGACCCTGGCCCTGGCTCCAGACCCCAACACCCCGTGACCCTGGCAGGCATGCATTCTCCTCTGGCCTCAGAAGCCCCATCTGGACCATGTTCTGGCATGCTCCAGGTCAGCACTCCATAGCTGCCAGAGACATCAGGACTGGATGTGGCCCCTGGACCGAGCTGGCACAAAAGCAGGTTCCCCCACAGGTCAGAGATGGGCCTGTTGTTCAGAAATGCAAAAAGCATCCCTTCACAGCGCTGGCATCAAGAAACTGTGCAGGACAAACCACACGTCACCAGTCAGCTTTCTTTTACTCTGCTGTATACTGAACGCAATTACAAAGAAGTATTTTTTATTTAAAAACATGAGTATTTTTGTGGAAAATCTGCTACTTGTTGTCATTAAAATAAACTGTTGTGATGTACTAAGGCTTCACTGTCTTCTCCTAATTCTTTGTCACTAGAAGGATGTAAAATGACTCCTGAACCAGAAGAAACATCCCCACTGTGTCACAGAATTTTCACCAACACAGATGACAGAGAAACAGCAACACCAGACGCTGCTGCACTGAGCCCCCGACTTTAGGAGCTCCCAGCCTGTGGGTCAGGATGGAGCAGGGCCCTCCACACGAAACCCAACCGATCGAGCCAAGGCATCTGCTGCTTAGTGTGGCCTGTCTACCTCTCAGGTGATTTCCAAACATTCTTTCATCAAAAGGCCAGTTTAAGAATAAAAAATAACCTGAGAAGAATGAAGTGAAGTTCCCAAAAGCTTTGAGGAAATTAAAATAACCTTTCCTCTCTCTGGGCTCCCTTCACTGCAGTCCATGCGTCACAGCTCCTACTCCTCCTCCCTGTCCTCCTCCTCCTCCTCATCCAGACTCTCGTCATCAGCCATGCAGCCCTCAGACTCCTCTTCCTCCCGGGCCAAGAGTTTCTTAAAAACCTCAAACTCCTCAGCAGAAGAAACTGCTGTTCTGGCCAGAAACTCAGCTTCTGAAACTCGGAGGATGTCCTTCAGTAAAGGGTTGGGGACCTGTGTCTGCCCCTTCTTGTCAGGGGTCTGGTACCGGCCCAGCCGCTCCAGGAACACGTGTCTCTGTTTGGTCTTGGTCATGGAGTACTGCAGCAGGTCCGTCTTCACAATGTCCACGTGTTTAATCCCCATCCTGAAATAGGCATACTGGAGACACAGACGTGGTTAGGAAGGCAGCTGCAAAAAGCCTGGTAGGTTCCTAAAGCACGCAGAGAAACCTGACTAGTCAACAGCGGTAGAGCACTGTGACCCCCAGCATCTGCACGATGGCGACAGCTTTCAAAGCATTTTCAAATTTATATCGAGAAAGATGCAGCAAAAAATGAAGGGCAGGAAGGAGAAATCAAGATCTATTTTCCTTCATGGGGTAAGAAAAACTGGGACCATGAAAAAAATAGGTAAATAATTCAGAAAACATCTAGGATCTGACCTAAGCCATCAAAGTTGTTACCAGAAACTTTGGAACAACCTTCATACTTACGTTTCTAAGATCAACATGCACAACAGATTTGAAAGAAAGGTTCTAGCTAATTTTAAATTAGGTATTTCAAGCAGAGGTCTCATATGAACTCTAAGAAGGGGCCTGAGTATTCCGTTATCAATGGCAGGAAAGTTGCGGAAGATCTTTTACCCGTGGCAAAGAAGACTCCACACTGAATTCTGGCTGGCACTGGGCCAAGAGGGTTTAATCTTGACCTTGTCTGCTTGCCCAGGTGAGTCAGCTGACCCTGACTGCACTGGAAACCTGCTGCTACCCAGCACGCCACCAGCCATTCTTACCTGAAATTTGTACTCCAGCTCACCAGGGTCCTCCCGAAGAACATACGGGCACCTGTGCAAAATCTCGGTGACTTGCTTCACGGTGAAAAGGCACTTCTCCTTAAGGACCCCAACAATGACTTCAATGTCCCGCTGACGCATGGTGAAAATTTCAGGGCAACAGTAAAGCACCCTCTTTAATTTCCCTGAAGATCATTAAAAAGGACAAATACATCATTTTAGGATATTCCAGAAACCCAAGGGGCCAACCACACCTAAATCAAGCCGGAGTTTAAAAAACAAACAAGGATCCTCTCCTCCACAGAAGGAGTGCCGACTTCAGATACGTCTTCCCAGGAGCACTGTGGAAGCAGAAGGGGCCAGAATGGCTCAACTCCCCAGTGACGCCCTCTCGCTCCTCACTGCCCAGCCCCAGCTGACAGGCGCCTGCTTCATATGCTAGGGCCCCTCGTGCCCTCCTCGCCTAGAAGAGACTTTCACAGGGATGTGCTGGGAAAGCCAGACAGGAGGCTGAGGCAGCAGTCTCTCCCACACTGGGGCTCTGGACTCCTGTTTCCTCCTGCAATAAAACAGTCCTTGAAACATTCACAACCAACATCTTAGGACCTAGGAGCTAGAACGCAATGAAAAGTGGTTCCACAATAACAGCGTAATAATAACAGCGAGAATCCTGACACACAAGCACAGAGACTGATCTCCGGGTTCGCAGGGGCCGCAGGTCTCATCCACACTAAGGCACTTCTGAGGGACGGGGGCTCTGTCAGTAACTGTATTAAGAAAACCGGCGGAAACTGGGACCATCCCAGGCAAACTGGGGCCTGTGGCCTTCCTATAGATAACCAAGTAAGACTCAGAGCCCAGACACTGGTAAACCTCCCTAACAGGTGAGTCAATGTCTTGATGAAACACATTCAGGAATGAATTTCAGGAGTTCAGTGTTTACCTTTGCAGCTGAAGCTCACGCTGAGCTTCTAATCTATAACGAAGGCACGTAAGGCGTCAGGGTTTCCCAGGTGGTGCCAGTGGTAAAGCACCCTCCTGCCAATGCAGGAGACAAGAGAGATGTGGGTTCAATCCCTGGGTTGGGAAGATCCCCTGGAGAAGAAAATGGCAACCCACTCCAGTATTCTTGCTTGGAAAATCCCATGGACAGAGGAGCCTGGTGGGCTACAGTCCCTGAGGTCACAAAAAGTCGGACCTGACTGAAGCAACTGAGCTCAAGGATGGTGTTAAATTGAGCCTTTCAGATTACACTGCAACAGGTAATCTGTTAGGAGAAACACACACCATTACCTTCTGCTCATCTTCTAGAAAAGAGAAGGAGGCCTGTAGAGATCCTCTGAAATCTGGACTCCCAACCTTTTCTCCCCTTTCCCCATCCCCAACAATACTTCACCAATAACAGACAAGAATGAACAAACAGTAGAATTCCTCTGATGAACGTGGGTAGGGGTCCTTGGAGATCCTCATGAGCCCCTACCCTCCTCCTCTAGAAAAGCCCACAGAGAGACCCAGTGGGACTTCCCTGCTGGTGCAATGGATTAAAAACCTGCCTGCCAGTGCAGGGGACACAAGTTCAAATTTGGGAAGACTGCACATGCCTCAAAGCAACCAAGCCCATGT
>NW_011475877.1:5359-5501 GCF_000754665.1 Bison bison bison
CCTGAAACGAGAGAAGCCACGGCGACGAGAAGCCTGCACGCTGCAACCACAGAGCCGTCCACGCAGCAACGAAAACCCAGCGCAGTCAAAAATAAAATTAATTTCTTAATTTAAAAGAGAGAGAGATCCAGTGAACTTCTAG